>NC_053027.1:425200542-425500542 GCF_003073215.2 Triticum urartu
GAGAATTAATACTTGAAGAAGAACTCATAAGAAGTAATATGGTTCTGTGATTTTATCGAGATACCACAGTGTAATACTCGAAGGTAGTACATAATAGAGGTTGCGGAGGTGTATTGATCTGCCGAAGACAAGTGCTTTATCTAGTCTGAGAAATGAAATCAAGGAGAAAATATGATCGGAACCACGATTGCAAAGGCTCAATTCACATATACCAAATGATATTATATCACGGGAATAGCTATTATTACAAGAAGCTTCCATGATAGGATATACATCGTGTCCATGGGCATGAACACAAAGTTCAAGGTCGACTCCCACTTCTTCAATGTATAACCTTCCATTCACCTCTCGCTTTTCGAAAATGACATTAGTTGTCGAAAGTTTTACCTGGTGCAATACTAGATAATTATGACCCGTGAAATCTTTCAGGTTCACATAGAGTAAGGAAGGCACAGGTTTAACCCATCGGGTATCTTAGGAACATATACTACAAGGTTCAGAAATAGATAACTCAAGCTCGAAAGCAGAGCATCGTTGGCCATATCAGAGAATATGATTTACCAATGGCATTATGTATCAGGGAAGAACTTCTTGAGGTTTTTGTATACAAAGGACACTGTTGGATGATAATTCAATAAAGGATCTGACGGTCCATAGCGGAGCTGATGTGAGCATCGGCACACAACCAGTTGAAGAAAGAATGCAAAGGCATCAGATTATAGAACAATTGACTAACTCAAAGCTCAAATGCAAAGGAATTTATGCATTCCAAGACAAGGGATCAGAAGCAATGCTCTGATTAGGGATGGATAAGTTGAATAGCCTTAGGGGTACAATCGACGAAAATTTGATTGGTCGAGATCCATCTCATGTTTAAAATGACATCTGAGCCAGAAAGATGAATTCTAGGATTCGACTGAGGAATGCGAGCATCCTCAACATATTGAATCAACGGACTTAAGATAATAAAGACAAGGGATGTCAACAAGATTACGAGACTTATGGGATTAACCATCATGCAAGCAAGCAAGAATTTCAAGATCAATAGGCTGCTCAGGATTTTCAGAAGATCGAATGGTATTTCAAAGACTTTTGTGAAATACATGAATCAACTGGGGATGAGCGGCTACTCGGTAAGTGCGAGGAATTATCCATAGGGGCATTCAGGTGGCAAAGAACTGCAAGGCAGTAGACACAAAGGATTCTCGGAATATCCGAAGTATTTCAAGGTATCTTGTAATAACAAGACCAAATTGGAAATGAAGTTATGGAAGACAAGTGTATGTAGCTTCCCATAGGGATTTATTGGTGGTATGGAATTGCAACGACGAAGGGCACAAGGGTCTCGAGGAAACATTCTAGAGTATCTTCAAAATTTTCAGGTGCAGCAGGCGATCATCTGGACTGAAGGGGCTCACCGGGAGAAGTATTTTCGGGAACCTAAAGTTAGATTTTAGAAAAATCATTTAACCCGAGTAGAAGAGAGTTCAGAGTCCCAGAGTAAGGATCGAGGAGTAAAAGATCCTAATACCACCCAAATGGCGATGTGGGCCCGTAAGACACACAACCATGTTAGTAAAAGTTTTGCAATGTCTAGACTCGACTTCGGCCAAGGAGTGTGGAAGGGGGATTCCTACAGGCAGTCGGCTCTGATACCAACTTGTGACGCCCCCGATTCAATTGTACACTAATCATACACCCAAACGTGTACGATCAAGATCAGGGACTCACGGGAAGATATCAAAACACAACTCTACAAATAAAAAAGTCATACAAGCATCATATTACAAGCCAGGGGCCTCGAGGGCTCAAATACAAGAGCTCAATCATAGACGAGTCAGCGGAAGCAACAATATCTGAGTACAGACATAAGTTAAACAAGTTTGCCTTAAGAAGGGTACCACAAACTAGGATACAGATCGAAAGAGGCGCATGCCTCCTGCCTGGGATCCTCCTAAACTACTCCCGGTCGTCGTCAGCGGGCTGCACGTAGTAGTAGGCACTTCCCGAGTAGTAGTAGTAGTCATCATCGACAGTGGCGTCTGGCTCCTGGGCTCCATCATCTGGTCGCAGCAATCGAGTATAGAAAGGAGGAAAAGGGGGAGCAAAGCAACCTTGAGTACTCATCCAAAGTACTCGCAAGCAAGGAGTTACACTACATATGTATGCATTGGTATCAAATGGGATAAGGGTATCATATGTGGACTGAACTGCAGAATGCCGGAATAAGAGGGGGATAGCTAGTCCTATCGAAGACTACGCTTCTGGCCACCTCCATCTTGCAGCATGTAGAAGAGAGTATATGGTAAGTTCACCAAGTAGCATCGTGTAGCATAATCCTGCCTGACGATCCTCTCCTTGTTGCCCTGTTAGAGAGCGACCACCGGGTTGTATCTGGCACTTAGAAGGGTGTGTTTTATTAAGTATCTGATTCTAGTTGTCATAAGGTCAAGGTACAACTCCAAGTCATCCTGTTACCGAAGATCACGGCTATTCGAATAGATTAACTTCCCTGCAGGGGTGCACCACATTTCCCAACACGCTCGATCCCCTTTGTCCGGACACACTTTCCTGGGTCATGCCCGGCCTTGGAAGATCAACACGTCGCAGCCCTACCTAGGCACAACAGAGAGGTCAGCACGCCGGTTTAGATCCTATGGTGCAGGGGTCTGGGCCCATCGCCCATTGCACACCTGCACGTTGCGAGGGCGGCCAGAGAGCAGACCTAGCAACCTCCATTACAAAGGAAGTTGCGTTACGCGGTCCAACCCGGCGCGCGCCGCTCAGTCGCTGACGTCACGAAGGCTTCGGCTGATATCACGACGTCGAGTGCCCATAACTGTTCCCGCGTAGTTGGTTAGTGCGTATAGGCTAGTGGCCAGACTTAGATCAAATACCAAGATCTCGTTAAGCGTGTTATCTTGAAGTAACCGCGGATGCCGACCAAGGCCAGGCCCACCTCTCTCCTAGGTGGTCTCAACCTTCCGTGTCGCTCCGCCATAGTGTAACAGTCAGGGGCCTTCGGGAACTCAGGCCCACCTCTACCAGGATGGAGCCACCTGCCCCTTCAGCCCCCAACATCGGAATCACTCACGGGTACTCAACGAGCCGACCCGACTTTAGTCACCACTTGTATAGTATGCATATATGTATAAGTATATACCCGTGATCACCTCCCGAGTGATCACTGCCCGATAGTATAGCATGGCAGACGGACAAGAATGTAGGGCCACTGATGATAAACTAGCATCCTATACTAAGCATTAGGATTGCAGATAAAGGTAACAACAGTAGTAGCAAGGACAGGCTATGCATCAGGATAGGGTTAACGGAAGCAGTAACATGCTACACTACTCTAATGCAAGAAGTAGAGAGAAGAGTAGGTGATATCTGGTGATCAAAGGGGGGGCTTGCCTGGTTGCTCTGGCAAGAGAGAGGGGTCGTCAACACCGTAGTCGTACTGGGTAGCAGCGGCATCGGTCTCGGTGTCTAGCGAGAGAAGAGGGGGAAGAAACAATAAATATTAAGCAAACAGATTCATAGCAATGCATGACATGACAAGTATCGGTGCTAGGGGTGCCCTAACACGGTATGAGGTGGTACTGGTGAAGGGGGGGAAACATCCGGAAAAATATCCCTGGTGTTTCGCGTTTTTGGTCAGATGAACCGGAGGGGAGAAGTTGCGTGTTCGCCATGTTAGGGATGCGTGGCGGATGAACGGGCTGCGTATCTGGACTCGTCTCGTCGTTCTGAGCAACTTTCATGTACAAAGTTTTTCCATCCGAGCTACGGTTTATTTTATATTAATTTTAAAAGATTTAAACGAATTTTAGCATTTATTTAATTAATTTAATTCAACATTATCAAGAACAGTGCATGCTGATGTCAGCATGACGTCAGCAGTTGACCTGGTCAACCTGACATGTGGGTCCCACCTGTCAACGACTGTTTGTCTAATTAACAATAGTTAATTAGGTTAACTAATTATTAGGTTAATTAATCTTAATTAGTTAATTTAAATAGAATTAATTAAGTTAATTAATTAATTAATCAATTAATTAATTTTATTTATTTATTTATTTACTTAATTCTGTTTTTAATTTTTTTAAAATCGTTTTCGTTCACAGGGGTGGGGCCCGTTGTCTAGTGGCTCTAAGGGAGCCAACGGGGCGGGTTAGCAGGCGTCCGCCCTCTCGACAGGGCGCTTGCCTAGGCCAGCCGGGGGGCGGGGCGCAGCGGGGCCAGGGCGAGGGCTGCGGGACGAGGCCGGAGCGTGCTCATGGCGCACAGGCAGCGAGGCGCATCGGCTGCGACGAGCAAGCAGCGAGGCGTGGCTCGGCGAAATTGCAAGGCCAGGCGGGGCGACGCGGCAGTGGGGGAGGGCTGCGGGCGTGACAGAGGAGCGTAGTGGACGGCGCCGGCGCGGCGTGGCCGTGGCAGCGGCAGGCGCGGATGCACGTGGGCGAGCAGGGGGGCGAGGCGATGGTGGCGGCGAGTGGCTGCACTAGGCGAGGCCGTGGCCGGAGTGACACGCGGTCGGCAGCAAAGCGGCGAGCAGGGGCCGTGGCAAGGGAGCGCGGGGGCGCGAGCATGCACGGTGGTCGGGCACGGTGGGGCGCGCGGCCCAGGCATGTGTGGGAAGGAGGCCGCGAGCGCGGGGAGGGCGGGCGACGACGGTAGCACGCGAGTGCGGGCGACCGGAGGAGAGGGAGCTCACAGGGGTGTAGGATCCGGGGGCAGCGGTGCTCGGGGAGGTAGACGTGGATGACTGCGACGGGGTGGCAGTCCGGCAGGGAGGCGGCACGGGGGTGCGGCGCACGGCGGAGAGGACGGCGAGGCGTCCAGCGAGGAGGAGTGGTCGAGGCGGCGCGGTGCGGTCGATCCGGGCAGCGGGGTTGTCGGGGGCGACAGGGTCGGGCGAGCTGCGCGGGGCACCGAGCACAATTCCCCCGATCCAGATTGGATCGGGAAGGAGGGGAGAGCGACGTGGGAGAGTGGGGAGGAAGTGGGGTGACCGGGTGCGAGTGTGGGTATTTAGGGTTTGGGGTATGGGGGTTAGGCCATATAGGCCAGCGGGTAGCGAGTGGGCCGGCCGGCCCAGCCGGCTGGAGTAGCCAGCAGGGCCACGACCCAGTGGGGTGGGTTCTGTTTACCTTTTATTTTTGTTTCGTTTTGTTTTAGTTTTTCTTTTTCTTTTTCTTTTTAATTTTATTTTCTGTTTATTTCATTTTAAAATTACTTAGGCATTTTATAAAAATGTGTTTATTACCACATAATTACATATGCAAAATATGGCACCTCCCGAACATTTTTGTTTTAAATTTTGAAAAACTTTTATCGTTAGCCTGATTTTGAATTTTTTAATTCGAACCTGTTTCAATCTAACGTGAGTTTACCAACAGTAATCGAGGTGACGTGGCAACATTAGCTGGGTTCACTGTAGCTTAAATATCCGGGCATCACAGGTTCGGGGGAAGAAAAACCGGCGGCGTTGCTCCGGCGAGGCGTGGTGAGGGGATGCGGCAGCGAGGCGGCGGGGAGCGGCGTCGGCAGCGGCGGGAGGCGGCGCGGCGCAGGCGGCGCGAGGTGGCGGTGGCGGCTTCAGCAGGCGGCGGCGGCGATGCGGCAGGCGGCGGCTTGAGGATGGGAGGGGGCAGCGGCGCTATATAAAGGCCCCGGGGGGTGTCCGACTTGGGGGAGGGGACGCGAGGAGGAGACGGAGTCCGGCCGGACTCCAGCGGCGGCGGCTTCCGTGCGGGAGCCAGACTCCCGCGTCTCGGGGAGGCGGTGGCGGCGGCCTTGGCTGGCTGAGCTTCAGCCCAGTTGGTCGAAGAGAGTTTTTTTAATAATTTCACCGCAAAGGAAAAATCCAAAATAAAAAATAAATAAAAATCCTAAAATCCCAAAAATAATTTTCACGGTCCTCTCCTAATATTCAGGACCACGTGAACATTTTTCTGGTCTAAAATGCAGTTTCCAAAAATACAATTTCCCCCTAATTTAACCGAATAAAATCTCAAATAAAATGTAAATAAATAAATATTTTTATTCAAAATTAAATTTCCATTATTTCCTATGTTTTGAAGAAGTCATATTATCTTCTCTCATTATTTTATTTATTTTGAAATAACTGGAAAAATAATTCCAAATTTAAATCACCTTAATCCAATTTACCAATTTTGAAAATTCAAAAATTGAATTTTATGAAAACCTCCAACTCTCTCACATGGTCCTTGAGTTGCTTAAGGTCTCTAGGATCAAGATGTGCAAATAAACCAATTTCAAAAATGATCAAAATATGGATGCATATGATGACCTAATGATTAACATCCAAATTGAAAATTGGGATGTTACACCATATGAAAAACATGGTGCTACTTTGAAGCACAAGTGTGGTAAAGGATACTAACAATGCCCCTTCTCTCTTTTTATTATTTTTTATTTTTATTTTTATTTTTTTCTTTTCTTTTCTTTTTCTTTTTTCTTTCTTTTTTTCTTTCTTTTCTTTCTTTTCTTTTCCTTTTTTTCTTTTTTTCTCATTGTCCGGAGTCTCATCCCGACTTGTGGGAGAATCATAGTATCCATCATCCTTTCCTCACCGGGGCACTGCTCTAAAAATGAATACTGATCATCACACTTCTATTTACTTATAACTCAAAAGAAACAAAAATTACAACTCGATACCGATGACAAAGTATGACTCTATATGAATGCCTCTGGCATGTACCAGGATGTGCAATGATCTAGCGTAACATGTATAAAAAATGATGAACGGTGGCTGAGCCACAACTACTATGTCAGCTATATGATCATGCAAAGCAGTATGACAATGAATGCTCAAGTCATCAAACGGAAGTGGTGGAAGTTGCATAGTAATATATCTTGGAATGGCCATGGAAAAGCCATAATAGGTAGGTATGGTGGCTGTTTTGCAGAAGATATAATAAGGCTTATGTGTGATAGAGCATATCATATCATGGGGTTTGGATGCACTCGCGAAGTTCGCACCACGTCTCGATGTGAGAAAGGGCAATGTACGGTACCGTAGAGGCTAGCAAATTGCGGAAAGGTAAGAGTGTGTATAATCCATGGACTCACATTAGTCATAAAAGAACTCATATACTTATTGCAAAAGTTTATTAGCCCTCGAAGCAAAGTACTACTACGCATGCCCCTAGGGGGATAGATTGGTAGGAAAAGACCATCGCTCGTCCCCGACCGCCACTCATAAGGAAGACAATCAATAATAAATCATGCTCCATCTTCATAGCATAACGAGAGACTATACGTGCATGCTTCGGGAATCACAAACCTTAACACCAATATTCTTACTAAACACAACCATTTACTAGTACCTCCCACATATTCCATCTCTATATCTCAAAACTATTGGAAGGAATCAAACATATCATATTTAGTGATCCATAAGTTTTATGTAGGATTTTATGACTAACCATGCAATTGACCAATTCCTTTTGACTCTCTAAATAGATATAAGTGAAGCATGAGAGTTTTAATTCTTTCTACAAAATACCATGCTCTAATAAATATAAGTGAAGCAAAAGAGCATTCTACAAACAACGGTTTTCTATGTGAAGAGAAATCGGCAATCCAAACTTCACATGATATAAGTGAAGCACATAAAGCATTCTATAAAGCCATACTCAAAAGATATAAGTGAAGTGCAATGAGCATTCTATAAATCAACCATGGACTATCTCATAACAACATGGCGCATAAAAGAAAAGTGAAAACTAAATGCAAAAGACTCTCCAAGATTTTCACATATCACATGAACGAAATGAAGATGAAAACATACCGATACTTGTTGAAGAAAGATGGGATGCCTTCCGGGCATCCCCAAGCTTAGATGCTTGAGTCTCCTTGAATATTTACTTGGGGTGCCTTGGGCATCCCCAATCTTGAGCTCTTGCCTCTCCTCCTTCTCCTCATATCGAAACCTCCTTGATCTTTGAACACTTCATCCACACAAAACTCAACAGAAAACTCGGTAAGATCCGTTAGTATAATAAAGCAAATCAGCACTCGAAGTACTATTGCAAACCAATTCATATTTTGTTTTTTCATTGTAGCTACTATAATGTAACTTTTCCATAGCTTATACTACCGATAAAAATCGATAGTTTCATCAAAACGAGCAAAACAATGCATCAAAAACAGAATCTGTCTTAAACATGACAGTCTGTAGTAATATGAACATTCACCATACCTCTGGTACTCCAAAAATTCTGAAAATAGGAAAAATAAACAATTTGTATATAAAGACAGTGCAAAAAAGTTTCAGAACCATTTGATGTTTCAGTAAATTTTTTTGTAAAATCGAGCACTACAGCCAAACTTTCTGTTTTGCACTGCACAAACCAACAAGCAATCTAAACATCCTAAAGGCAAATCTTGGCACATTATTTTTATAATACAATGGAATTGTACAAGGGGATAATTATTTTTGTGAGAATTTTCATGAAAAATTCTACATTTTTTCCATGAGCATGAACACAAGTGTTCAAGGTCGACCCTCACTTCTCTAATGCATAACTTCCAATCGCTTCTCTTTTGTGAAAAGGTTTTTTAAGTCCCCCTCTATAATTTTTTTTGTTTTTGAACTTTATAAAAGCACTCAACAGAAATAAGTGACTCTCTAAAACTTCCGTGTTGTCTCCCTGGCAGCGCTTTCTTTAAATCCATTAAGCTAGGCATAAAGTGCTCAAGTAATGAATCCACCCGGATCCCAAGGTATATCAAAGCCAATTTTAATTAACAATGATTTGGTGTTTAGTAGTGAGCACAAAGCAACATATATCAAGCAATGACGAAGTCTAACTCTCTTCCTATGCATCGGCATCTCATACAAGAACAATTCATGCACATCAAGTAAAGGCCAATACATAGCATAAGCAGTTTCTTGCAATTTTATCGTGTTGGAAACATAGAGAGGCAAAGATGTAGTTCCTTTCTCATAATAATTGCAAGTAGGAGCAGAAAGCACATGCATATTATATCCATCTAAATCATCATGTGCAACGGTAAAAAGGTAACCCATCAATATAACCCTTAATAAGTGCAAACTTCTCCGATATAGTGTAGTTTGGAGAATTCAAAAAGATAATATGACATCATGCGTGGGTGAAATAGCAAAAATTTCATTCTTAATATAAGGAACAATAGCAAGTTCATATCCATAAGCATAATTTATATTGGCATCTTGGCCACAAGCATAACAAGCATCAAGTTCATCAAAAAGGGAAATTTCAAATGAATCAATAGGATCGTAGCAATTATCATAGAAATCATCCCTTGGTGCGAACGAAGGGGCATTGAATAATGTATGAGTTGAAGAGTTACTCTCATTAGAAGGTGAGCACGGGTAGCTAATCGGTTCTTCCACCGTTTGTTCTTCGCTCTCCTCCTCATCTTTTTCATCCAATGATCTCACAGTTTCATCAATTCCTTCTTCCATAGACTCCTGCAAAATATTATTCTCTTCTTAGATAGCGGAGGAGTCCTCAATATATGCATCAATATTGTAATTGTATTTATAATTATCATAGCAATATTTAAGGATAGCATGATTTTCAGGTCTATAAACTGAATCATCAAAATCTTCAAACTTTTCAAACAAAGATTCAATTTCCTAAGCACCCTTAAAAGCAACAAATTCTTCTATTCGTTCCACATCGTAATAATAATATATACCTCTAGCATAAGAAGCCAAGGTTTCATTATCATTAAATTCGCATGAATAGGAAAGGTGTGGATCGGAACTTCAATCTTAGAGCAACAAGTATCATCATATCTCAAGCATAGATTCCAAGCATACCATTGTAACATTTCAATTTGATCCCATAAAAGTTTTCCCTTTTGGGTCAACCGATAATCCCTAAAGTATTCATGTTGATCCAACGTTACTCCCATTATCAAGTTGAATGGGGTTTTCTCAGGATTATCAAAGTAGTGCATTATATTTTTCACATAACGAGCATCGAGGGTTTTAGGAGGTTCCCCGTCTCCATGAGTAGCAAGTACAATTAATTTTTTGGTGTTCCGTGTTCCATATCCATAACTAAAGATAGAGAACAACTTAGAACAGGAAATAAAAACTACTTAGTGATAAAGCGAACAAGCACACACAAGAATATTCATCCCACATTATTGCTCCCCGGCAACGGCGCCAGAAAAAGGTCTTGATAACCCACAAGTACAGTGGATCATTTGTAGCCTTCTTCGATAAATAAGAGTGTCGAACCCAACGAGGAGCTAAAGGCAGAACAAATATTCCATCAAGTTCTAACGACCACCGATACAAATCTACACACACTTGACGTTTGCTTTACCGGAAACAAGTATGAAAATAGTTTGTAGGAGTGATGCTAGAACTACTTTGCAAGAACAACACTAGAAGTACTTTGCAAGATAATAAAAGTTAAGTTTTTATTAAAAGGGTTTGTGTCAACAATAAAGTTATTTGTCCCTAGGCAATCGATAACAAGTACCGGTAATCATTCTTGTAACTTTATATGAGGGAGATGCATGAGCTAACATAATTTCTCTACTTGAATTGTATGCACTTATGATTGGAACTCTAGCAAGCATCCGCAACTACTAAAGGTCATTAAGGTCGTGAAACCCAACCATAGCATTAAGTATCAAGTACTCTTTATTCCCATATGTCATACCCCACCTACTCGGGTTTAAGTTTCCGTCACTCTCGCAACCCACCGTAAGCGAACCATGAACATATTGCAACACCCTACAGCAGGGGCCCCTCACGTTTGCGCGAGAACGGAGGGCACGGTAGGACAACACCATAAATAAAATATACAATCATACCAACCAAGATCACGATTAACCCACAGGACAAAATGGATCTACTCAAACATCATAAGATAACCATAGATTACACTACAAAAAAAGACACATCCGTGACATTTTGGGCCGAACGAATTTTTTTTCTGTCATGCTTATGACACTTCTATGATGATAATTGTGACAAAACATGGTATCATCATAGATGTGGTGGGGTCCTACTTCTATGACAAAAAATCTTGACAGAAAATGGGCTTTTCGTCCTAGGCGGGCCGGAGACGCAGCTGCATGACATTCTTTGGGCCGTCCATGACGGAAAAAACCGTGGTAGAAGCGAGGGCGAGGAAAATATCGGGGTGTTCTCGGTTACGGTGGGTGGTCGGGGCCGAGCGATGCGCGTTTCTCTCATACACGCATGTGCGTGGGTGCAAGGCGTTGGGCTCTAACTGAACCGAGCGAGGCGTCAGGCTCTAACTGAACCCGAGCGATTGCACTGCAGGCTACGCGTTACTGAACCCGAGCGATCGATCGATGGCTGTTAACTGAACCCGATCGAGCGATTCCTTCGCTACTGCTGCTAACTGAAGCCGATCGATGCTGCCTCTGGATGAATAGTGAGCGTTGCGGGGTGGGGTGGGGGGGGGTTGGATGAACAGTTCCCGGTGGGGGTGGATGAACAGGACCCCGTGGTGTTGCCTTTGGATGAACAGTCCCCCGATCGATCGAGCCGGTTGGGGCTGGATGAACAGGACCCCGTGGAGGGTTGGATGAACAGGACCACCCCATGGAGGGCAGGATGAATAGTAGATGGTGGTGGGCAGGATGAACAGTAGCCCGTGGAGGGGTGGTTGAACAGGAGCCTGTGGAGAGGGCTGGTTGAACAGTAGCTGTAGAGTAGCGCGCGGTGGAGGCTGGATGATCAGGAGCCCGTGGATGAACAGTCGCAGGTGGAGGCTGGAGGAGGTCGACGGTGGATGAACAGTAGCCTATGGAGGCTGGAGGGGTCGATGTTGGAGATGAACAGTATCCCGTGGAGTCCCATTTTGTGGTACGCCACACCCCTCCCGATGAACAGGACCCCAGTTTCGATTGTAACGCTCCAACACAAGTCCGTTTCCTCCGTTTTGCGGTACGCCACACCCCTCCTGATCAACAGGAACCCCGTTTCGACCGTAGGAGGTCCGTTTCCTCCGTTTTGCAGTACGCCAGACCCCTCCCGATGAACATGATCCCGTTTCGAACATGGCCGGTCGAACACAAGGTCGTTTCCTCCGTTCTGCGGTATGCCAGGCCTCGTTTCCATCGGTTGTTCCGTCCAAGCCCTCCCGATGAACACGACGATGCATTCCGTTCCGACCCAGATGGTTGGCTCCCCATGAACACGACGACGACACTGTTTCTCTGTTCCGACCCAACCATGTACACAAGCCCTGGCCATACGTACGCGTGAGTAGGCATTCGAGACCGCGCCTGTATGTACGTACGTGGCCGTATTTACTTTCTTGCACCTTGCGCGCCTCTGCTACGACACGTGCGTGCCACTACATCGATCAGTATGTACATACACGTTCGCGACCATAATGAAAACGCTACGTACGCTTCGACCAGGTGGGTCCCGACTGTCAGGCACTTCCTTGCATGCGAAGATGTAGCTGGTGGGTCCCAGCAGTGAGGGGGCGAATCGGTTTTTTGCCTGGACGCACTTCCTTGCGTGCGAAGATGTAGCTGGTGGGTCCCAGCAGTCAGGGGGAAATGTTTTTTTCTCGCAAAATACGGTGGCCCATCCGGTGGGTCCCCGCTGTCAGGTAGAGGAATATTTATTTCACGCGTAATAAGGAGGCACTTCCTTGCTGCGACCGTGGACCTAGCTGTCAGCCTCTACACGTACAGTCCACGTCCGATGGAAGCCGTTCCTTGACCACGTTGACCACGCCGTGCCGAGAGCACCAGGGCGGTGGACGACGGCCAGGCCTGATACGTCTCCAATGTATCTATAATTTTTGGTTGCTCCATGCTATATTATCTACTGTTTTGGACTATATTGGGCTTTATTTTCCACTTTTATATTATTTTTGGGACTAACCTATTAACCGGAGGCTCGGCCCAGAATTGTTGTTTTTTGCCTATTTCAGTGTTTCAGAGAAACAGAATATCAAACGGAGTCCAAACGGAATAAAATCTTAGGGAACGTGATTTTCTCACCGAACGTGATCCAGGAGACTTGGACCCTGCTCCAAGGAACAAAAGAGGCGGTCACGAGGGTGGGGGCGCCCCCCCTAGGGTGCGCCCCCTGCCTCATGGGCCCCTCGTTGCTCCTCCGGCGTACTTCTTCCTCCTATATATACACACGTACCCCCAAACGATCAGAACAGGAGCCAAAACCCTAATTCCACCGCCGCAACTTTCTGTATCCACGAGATCCCATCTTGGGGCCTGTTCCAGAGCTCCGCTGGAAGAGGGCCGTTATCACGGAGGGCTTCTACATCATCATAGCCTCTCCGATGAAGTGTGAGTAGTTTACCTCAGACCTTCGGGTCCATAGTTAGTAGCTAGATGGCTTCTTCTCTCTCTTTGAATCTCAATACAAAGTTATCCCCCTCTCTCGAGGAGATCTATTCGATGTAATCTTATTTTTGCGGTGTGTTTGTTGAGACCGATGAATTGTGGGTTTATGATCAAGTCTATCTATGAATCATATTTGAATCTTCTCTGAATTCTTTTATGTATGATTGGTTATCTTTGCAAGTCTCTTTGAATTATCCAATTAGTTTGGCTAACTAGATTGGTAGTTCTTGCCATGGGAGAAGTGCTTAGCTTTGGGTTCGATCTTGCGGTGTCCTTTCCCAGTGACAGAAGGGGCAGCAAGGCACGTATTTCATTGTTGCCATCGAGGATAACAAGATGGGGTTTATTTCATATTGCATGAATTTATCTCTCTACATCATGTCATCTTGCTTAAGGCGTTACTCTGTTTTTAACTTAATACTCTAGATGCATGCTGGATAGCGGTCGATGAGTGGAGTAATAGTAGTAGATGCAGAATCGTTTCGGTCTACTTGTCACGGATGTGATGCCTATATACATGATCATGCCTAGATATTCTCATAATTATGCTCAATTCTGTCAATTGCTCAACAGTAATTTGTTCACCCACCGCAGAATACTTATGCTCTTGAGAGAAGCCACTAGTGAAACCTATGGCCCCCGGGTCTATTCTCATCATATCAATCTCCATCACTTTAATATTGTTTTGCTATTTACTTTTCCTTTACTTTTTTACTTTGAATAATTTTACCAAAAATACCAAAAATATTCTATCTATCAGATCTCACTCTCGTAAGTGACCGTGAAGGGCTTGACAGCCCCTAATCGCGTTGGTTGCGAGTAGCTATCGTTTTGTGCAGGTACGAGGGATTTGAGCATGGCCTCCTACTGGATTGATACCTTGGTTCTCAAAAACTGAGGGAAATACTTACGCTACTCTGCTGCATCATCCCTTCCTCTTCGGGGAAAACCAACGCAAGCTCAAGACGTAGCAAGAAGGATTTCTGGCGCCGTTGCCGGGGAGTCTGCGCAAAAGTCAATATACCAAGTACCCATCACAATCCCTATCTCTCGCATTACATTATTTTCCATTTGCCTCTCGTTTTCCTCTCCCCCAATTCACCCTTGCCATTTTATTCACCCTCTCTCTCTCTATCCTCCCTCTCCGTTTGCCTCTTTTGCCCGTTTGCCTCTTTGTTTGCTTGTGCGCTAGTTTCTTGTTTGTCGCGATGGCTCAACCAAAAATTGGTGATCTTCACCTCAAAAGGTTAGAGGAGATCGAAAACAACGTTAGGAAGTTTATGGTTTTGCAATTTGAGCATAATAATTTCTTTAGAAACGAGCTTAAGGAACCAAAAAGTTTTATGAGTTATATGAATAGAGAGCTTGATGATATGTCTCAAGAATTTGAGGGTATAAGATCCCAGATTGCTCGTCTAGAGAAGATGACTGCTGAAATTTCGGATATGCAAGCCACCTTAGTCAATAAGATGGCCGCTAAACCGAATACCTATGAAAATCAAGATAAAGATCTAAAACTTATTGATGTGTCTCCAATTAAATCTTTATTTTGAAATATGAATCTTGATTAAACTGAATATGATCTTCCTTTACCTAGAAGGCGTTCAAAAAATTCAGAGTATTTAGATCTTAATGATGAAATTGACGAAAGTGGGATTGAAAGAAATAAAAATCTAGATGTTGCTAAACCCACTATATTGGATTTCAAGGAATTTAATTATGAAAGTTGCTCTTTAATTGATCATCGTGGAGCATGTGGGAGCCAACATGGGTATCCAGATCCCGCTGTTGGTTATTGACCGGAGAGTCGTCTCGGTCATGTCTGCATGTCTCCCGAACCCGTAGGGTCTACACACTTAAGGTTCGGTGACGCTAGGGTTGTTAGGAAGACTTGTATGTGATTACTGATTGTTGTTCGGAGTCCCGGATGAGATCCCGGACGTCACTAGGAGTTCCGGAATGGTCCGGAGGTAAAGATTTATATATGGGAAGTTGTCATACGGCCACCGGAGGGGTTCCGGGGGTCCACCGGGAGGGGCCACCTCTTCCGGAAGGCCTTATGGGCTGTATGGAGAAGGGAACCAGCCCAAGTGGGCTGGGGCGCCACACCCCCCTAGGGCCCATGCGCCTAGGGTTGGGGGAAACCCTAAAGGGGGCGCCCCCTTGCTTGGGGGGCAAGCCCCCCTCCCCTTGGCCGCCGCCCCCCCTCTAGATCTCATCTAGAGGGGGCCGACCCCCTTCCCCCTTCCCCTATAAATAGAGGGGTGAGGGGAGGGCTGCAAACGACATCCAAGGCGCAGCCCCTCCCCTCCCCAACACCTCTCCTCCACCATAAGAGCTTGGCGAAGCCCTGCCGGAGTACTGCAGCTTCATCACCACCACGCCGTCGTGCTGCTGTTGGAGCCCTCTTCCTCAACCTCTCCCTCCTCCTTGCTGGATCAAGGTGCGGGAGACGTCCTCGCTCCGTATGTGTGTTGAACGCGGAGGTGCCGTCCATTCGGCGCTAGGATCTTTGGTGATTTGGATCACGTCGAGTACGACTCCATCAACCCCGTTCTCTTGAACGCTTCCGCTCGTGATCTACAAGGGTATGTAGATGCACTCCTTTCTCCCTCGTTGCTAGATGACTCCATAGATTGATCTTGGTGATGCGTAGAAAATTTTAAATTTCTGCTACGTTCCCCAACAGTGGCATCATGAGCTAGGTCTATGCGTAGTTACTATGCACGAGTAGAACACAAAGTAGTTGTGGGCGTCGATATTGTCAATTTGCTTGCCGTTACTAGTCTTATCTTGATTCGGCGGCATCATGGGATGAAGCGGCCCAGACCAACCTTACACGTACGCTTACGTGAGACCGGTTCCACTGACTGACATGCACTAGTTGCATAAGGTGGCTGGCGGGTGTCTGTCTCTCCCACTTTAGTCGGATCGGATTCGTTGAACAGGGTCCTTATGAAGGGTAAATAGAAATTGGCAATTCACGTTGTGGTTTTGGTGTATGTAAGAAACGTTCTTGCTAGAAACCTATAGCAACCACGTAAAAACTTGCAACAACAATTAGAGGACGTCTAACTTGTTTTTGCAGCAAGTGTTTTGTGATGTGATATGGCCAAAGGATGTGATGAATGATATATGTGATGCATGAGATGATCATGTTCTTGTAATAGGAGTCACGACTTGCATGTCAATGAGCATGACAACCGGCAGGAGCCATAGGAGTTGTCTTTATTTATTTATGACCTGCGTGTCAACATAAACGTCATGTAATTAGTTTACTTTATTGCTAAAGCGTTAGCCATAGTAGTAGAAGTAATAGATGACGAGACAACTTCAAGAAGACACGATGATGGAGATCATGGTGTCATGCCGGTGACAATGATGATCATGGAGCCCCGAAGATGGAGATCAAAGGAGCAAATGATATTGGCCATATCATGTCACTATTTGATTGCATGTGATGTTTATCATGTTTTACATCTTATTTGCTTAGAACGACGATAGCTTATATAAGATGATCCCTCGTAAAAATTTCAAGAAAGTGTTCCCCCTAACTGTGCACCATTGCGAAGGTTCGTTGTTTCGAAGCACCACGTGATGATCGGGTGTGATAGATTCTAACGTTCAAATACAATGGCTGTAAGCCAGATTTACACACGCAATACACTTAGGTTGACTTGACAAGCCTAGAATGTACAAACATGGCCTCGGAACACAGAAGAGCGAAAGGTCGAGCATGAGTCGTATAGAAGATACGATCAACATGAAGATGTTCACCGATGTTGACTAGTCCGTCTCACGTGATGATCGGACACGGCCTAGTTAACTCAGATCATGTTATACTTAGATGACTGGAGGGATGTCTATCTGAGTGGGAGTTCATTGAATAATTTGATTAGATGAACTTAATTATCATGAACTTAGTCTAAAATCTTTACAATATGTATTGTAGATCAAATGGCCCATGTTGTCCTCAACTTCAACGCGTTCCTAGAGAAAACCAAGCTGAAAGACGATGGCAGCAACTATACGGACTGGGTCCGGAACCTAAGGATCATCCTCATAGCTGCCAAGAAAGATTATGTCCTAGAAGCACCGCTAGGTGATACACCCATCCCACAGAACCAAGACGTTATGAACGCTTGGCAGACACGTGCTGATGATTACTCCCTCGTTCAGTGCGGCATGCTTTACAGCTTAGAACCGGGGCTCCAAAAGCGTTTTGAGAGACACGGAGCATATGAGATGTTCGAAGAGCTCAAGCTCATGCTCGGGTCGAGAGATATGAATCTCCGACAAGTTCTTCAGCTGTAAGATGGAGGAAAATAGTTCTGTCAGTGAGCACATACTCAAAATGTCCGGGTTGCATAACCGCTTGACTCAGCTGGGAGTTAATCTCCCGGATGACGCGGTCATTGACAGAATCCTTCAGTCACTTCCACCAAGCTACAAGAGCTTTGTGATGAACTTCAATATGCAGGGGATGGAAAAGACCATTCCTAACGTATATTCAATGCTGAAATCAGCAGAGGTAGAAGTCAAAAAGGAACATCAAGTGTTGATGGTGAATAAAACCACTAAGTTGCCGCGCCCGATAAGCAGAGGTAGAAATCAGCAAGGGTAAGAAGAAATTCAAGAAGGACGGCAAGGGAGTTGCCGCGCCCGATAAGCAAGCTGTCGGGAAGAAGCCAAAGAATGGACCCAAGCCCGAGACTGAGTGCTTTTATTGCAAGGGAAGTGGTCACTGGAAGCGAAACTGCCCCAAATACTTAGCGGACAAGAAGGCCGGCATCACGAAAGGTATATGTGATATACATGTAATTGATGTGTACCTTACCAGTACTCGTAGTAGCTCCTGGGTATTTGATACCGGTGCGGTTGCTCACATTTGTAACTCAAAGCAGGAGCTGCGGAATAAGCGGAGACTGGCGAAGGACGAGGTGACAATGCACGTCGGGAATGGTTCCAAGGTCGATGTGATCGCCGTCGGCACGCTACCTCTACATTTACCTACGGGATTAGTTTTTAACCTCAATAATTGTTATTTAGTGCCAGCTTTGAGCATGAACATTGTATCAGGATCTCATGTAATACGAGATGGCTACTCATTTAAATCCGAGAATAATGGTTGTTCTATTTATATGAGAGATATGTTTTATGGTCATGCTCCGATGGTGAATGGTTTATTCTTAATGAATCTCGAGCGTAATGCTACACATATTCATAGTGTGAATACCAAAAGATGTAAGGTTGATAATGATAGTCCCACATACTTGTGGCACTGCCGCCTTGGTCACATAGGTGTCAAACGCATGAAGAAGCTCCATACAGATGGACTTTAGAGTCTCTTGATTACGAATCATTTGACACGTGCGAACCATGCCTCATGGGTAAAATGACCAAGACTCCGTTCTCAGGAACAATGGAGCGAGCAACCAACTTATTGGAAATCATACATACTGATGTGTGCGGTCCAATGAGTGTTGAGGCTCGCGGTGGCTATCGTTATGTTCTCACCCTCACTGATGACTTGAGTAGATATGGGTATGTCTACTTAATGAAACACAAGTCTGAGACCTTTGAAAAGTTCAAGGAATTTCAGAGTGAGGTTGAGAATCAACGTGACAGGAAAATCAAGTTCTTGCAATCAGATCGTGGGGGAGAATACTTGAGTCACGAATTTGGCACACACTTAAGAAAATATGGAATAGTTTCACAACTAACGCCGCCTGGAACACCTCAGCGTAATGGTGTGTCCGAACGTCGTAATCGCACTCTATTAGATACGGTGCGATCTATGATGTCTCTTACTGATTTACTGCTATCACTTTGGGCTATGCTTTAGAGACTGCCGCATTCACTTTAAATAGGGCTCCTTCAAAATCCGTTGAGACGACACTGTATGAATTATGGTTTGGGAAGAAACCTAAGCTGTCGTTTCTAAAAGTTTGGGGATGCGATGCTTATGTCAAGAAACTTCAACCCGAAAAGCTCGAACCCAAGTCGGAAAAATGTGTCTTCATAGGATACCCTAAAGAAATTGTTGGGTATACCTTCTACCTCAGATCCGAAGGCAAGATCTTCGTTGCCAAGAATGGGTCCTTTCTAGAGAAAGAGTTTCTCTCGAAAGAAATAAGTGGGAGGAAATTAGAACTTGATGAAGTATTACCTCTTGAACCGGTAAGTGGCGCAGCTCAAGAAAATGTTCCTGAGGTGCCTGCACCGACTAGAGAGGAAGTTGATGATGATGATCATGAAACTTTAGATCAAGTTGCTACTGAACTTCGTAGGTCCACAAGGACACGTTCCGCACCAGAGTGGTACGGCAACCCTGTCTTGGAAATCATGTTGTTAGACAACGGTGAACCTTCGAACTATGAAGAAGCGATGGCGGGCTCAGATTCCGAAAAATGGCTGGAAGCCATGAAATCCGAGATAGGATCCATGTATGAAAATGAAGTATGGACTTTGACTGACTTGCCCGTTGATCGGCGAGCCATAGAAAATAAATGGATCTTTAAGAAGAAGACAGACGCGGATGGTAATGTGACCATCTATAAAGCTCGGCTTGTCGCTAAGGGTTATCGACAAGTTCAAGGGGTTGACTATGATGAGACTTTCTCACCCGTAGTGAAGCTGAAGTCCGTCCGAATCATGTTAGCAATTGCCGCATTCTATGATTATGAGATATGGCAAATGGACGTCAAAACGGAATTCCTTAATGGTTTCCTTAAGGAAGAATTGTATATGATGCAGCCGGAAGGTTTTTTCGATCCTAAGAATGCTGACAAGGTGTGCAAGCTCCAACGCTCGATTTATGGGCTGGTGCAAGCATCTCGGAGTTGGAACATTCGCTTTGATGAGATGATCAAAGCGTTTGGGTTTATGTAGACTTATGGAGAAGCCTGCATTTACAAGAAAGTGAGTGGGAGCTCTGTAGCATTTCTCATATTGTATGTGGATGACATACTGTTGATGGGAAATGATATAGAATTCTTGGAAAGCATAAATGCCTACTTGAACAAGTGTTTTTCAATGAAGGACCTTGGAGAAGCTGCTTATATATCAGGCATCAAGATCTATAGAGATAGATCGAGACGCCTCATTGGTCTTTCACAGAGTACGTACCTTGACAAGATATTGAAGAAGTTCAAAATGGATCAGTCAAAGAAGGGGTTCTTGCCTGTATTGCAAGGTACGAGATTGAGCACGGCTCAATGCCCGACCACGGCAGAAGATAGAGAAAAGATGAGTGTCGTCCCCTATGCCTCGGCCATAGGGTCTATCATGTATTCTATGCTGTGTACCAGACCTGATGTAAACCTTGCCGTAAGTTTGGTAGGAAGGTACCAAAGTAATCCCGTCATGGAACACTGGACAGCGGTCAAGAATATCCTGAAGTACCTGAAAAGGACTAAGGAAATGTTTCTCATTTATGGAGGTGACGAAGAGCTCATCGTAAAGGGTTACGTCAATGCTAGCTTCGACACAGATCTGGATGACTCTAAGTCACAAACCGGATACGTGTATATTTTGAATGGTGGGGCAGTAAGCTGGTGCAGTTGCAAGCAAAGCGTTGTGGTGGGATCTACATGTGAAGCGGAGTGCATGGCAGCCTCGGAGGCAGCACAAGAAGCAGTCTGGGTGAAGGAGTTCATTACCGACCTAGGAGTCATACCCAATGCGTCGGGCCCGATGACTCTCTTCTGTGACAACACTGGAGCTATTGCCCTTGCCAAGGAGCCCAGGTTTCATAGGAAGACCAGGCATATCAAGCGTCGCTTCAACTCCATTCGTGAAAGTGTTCAAAATGGATACATAGAGATTTGTAAACTACATACGGACCTGAATGTAGCAGATCCGTTGACTAAACCTCTCCCTAGAGCAAAACATGATCAACACCAGAACTGCATGGGTGTTCGATTCATCACAATGTAACTAGAATATTGACTCTAGTGCAAGTGGGAGACTGTTGGAAATATGCCCTAGAGGCAATAATAAAATGGTTATTATTATATTTCTTTGTTCATGATAATTGTCTATTGTTCATGCTATAATTGTGTTATCCGGAAATCGTAATACATGTGTGAATACATAGACCACAACACGTCCCTAGTGAGCCTCTAGTTGACTAGCTCGTTGATCAAAAGATAGTCATGGTTTCCTTACTATGGACATTGGATGTCATTGATAACGGGATCACATCATTAGGAGAATGATGTGATGGACAAGACCCAATCCTAAGCTTAGCTCAAAGATCGTGTAGTTCATTTGCTGTAGCTTTTCCGAATGTCAAGTATCATTTCCTTCGACCATGAGATTGTGCAACTCCCGGATACCGTAGGAGTGCCTTGGGTGTGCCAAACGTCACAACGTAACTGGGTGACTATAAAGGTACATTACAGGTATATCTGAAAGTGTCTGTTGGGTTGGCACGAATCGAGACTGGGATTTGTCACTCCGTATGACGGAGAGGTATCTCTGGGCCCACTCGGTAATGCATCATCATAATGAGCTCAATGTGATCAAGTGATTGATCACGGGATCATGCATTACGGTACAAGTAAAGTGACTTGCCGGTAACGAGACTGAACAAGGTATTGGGATACCGACGATCGAGTCTCGGGCAAGTAACGTACCGATTGACAAAGGGAATTGTATACGGATTGATTGAATCCTCGACATTGTGGTTCATCCAATGAGATCATTGTGGAGCATGTGGGAGCCAACATGGGTATCCAGATCCCGCTGTTGGTTATTAACCGAAGAGGCTTCTCGGTTATGTCTGCATGTCTCCTGAACCCGTAGGGTCTACACACTTAAGGTTCAGTGATGCTAGGGTTGTAGAGATATTAGCCCATGGTAACCCGAAAGTTGTTCAGAGTCCCGGATGAGATCCCGGATGTCACGAGGAGTTCCGGAATGGTCCGGAGGTAAAGATTTAAATATAGGAAGTCCAGTTTCGGCCATCGGGAAGGTTTCGGGGGTCACCGGTATTGTACCGGGACCACCGGAAGGGTCCTGGGGGTCCACTGGGTGGGTCCACCTATCCCGGAGGGCCCCATGGGCTGAAGTGGGAGGGGAACCAGCCCCTAGTGGGCTGGTGCGCCCCCCTTGGGCCTCCCCCTGCGCCTAGGGTTGGAAACCTTAGGGGTGGGGGCGCCACCCTTGCCTTGGGGGGCAAGGCACCCCCTTGGCCGCCGCCCTCCCTAGGAGATTGGATCTCCTAGGGCCGGCGCCCCCCTAGGAACCCTATATAGAGTGGGGGGGAGGGAGGGCTGCGCACCCAAGCCCCTGGCCTCTCCCTCTCCCTCCCGTGACACTCCTCCGTCTCCCAGCGCTTGGCGAAGCCCTGCCGAGATCACCGTTGCTTCCACCACCACGCCGTCGTGCTGTTGGATCTTCATCAACCTCTCCTCCCCCTTGCTGGATCAAGTTGGAGGAGACGTCTTCCCAACCGTACGTGTGTTGAATGCGTAGGTGATGTCCGTTCGGCACTTGGTCATCGGTGATTTGAATCATGTTGAGTACGACTCCATCAACCCCGTTCTCTTGAACGCTTCCGCTCGTGATCTACAAGGGTATGTAGATGCACTCCTCTTTCCCTCGTTGCTAGATGACTCCATAGATTGATCTTGGTGATGCGTAGAAAATTTTAAAATTCTGCTACGTTCCCCAACACATGGATCATACGCACTCTCACCCTTCCACCCTTGCTAGCCTCTCTAATACCGCGCACCTTTCGCCGGTATCATACACCTACCATATACCTTCCTCGAAACAGCCACCATACCTACCTATTATGGCATTTCCATAGCCATTCCAAGATATATTGCCATACAACTTTCCATCATCTAGTTCACCATGACACATCCATCATTGTCATATTGCTTAGCATGATCATGTAGTTGACATAGTATTTGTGGCAAAGCCACCGTTCATAATTTTCATACTTGTCACTCTTGATTCATTGCATATCCCGGTACACCGCCAGAGGCATTCATATAGAGTCATATTTTGTTCTAAGTATCGAGTTGTAATTGTTGAGTTGTAAGAAAAATAAAAGTGTGATGATCATCATTATTAGAGCATTGTCCCAGTGAGGAAAGAATGATGGGACTATGATTCCCCCACAAGTCGAGATGAGACTCCGGACGAAAAAAAGAGAAAGGCCATAAAAAAGGAGAAAGGCCATAAAAATATAATAATAAAAAAATGAGAGAAAAAGAGAGAAGGGACAATGTTACTATCCTTTTACCACACTTGTGCTTCAAAGTAGCACCATGATCTCCATAGTAG
This sequence comes from Triticum urartu, assembly GCF_003073215.2. Taxonomy (NCBI): domain Eukaryota; kingdom Viridiplantae; phylum Streptophyta; class Magnoliopsida; order Poales; family Poaceae; genus Triticum; species Triticum urartu. Next base: position 425,224,231 of record NC_053027.1, read on the forward strand.
AGAGTCTCTCATGTTATCACTTTCATATACTAGTGGGAATTTTACTTTATAGAACTTGGCTTGTATATTCCAATGATGGGCTTCCTCAAATTGCCCTAGGTCTTCATGAGCAAGCAAGTTGGATGCACACCCACTTAGTTTCTTTTTGAGCTTTTATATACTTATAGCTCTAGTGCATCCGTTGCATGGCAATCCCTACTCACTCACATTGATATCTATTGATGGGCATCTCCATAGCCCGTTGATACTCCTAGTTGATGTGAGACTATCTTCTCCTTTTTGTCTTCTTCACAACCACCATTCTATTCCACCTATAGTGCTATGTCCATGGCTCACGCTCATGTATTGCGTGAAGATTGAAAAAGTTTTGAAAAAGTTAGAGTATGAAACAATTGCTTGGCTTGTCATCGGGGTTGTGAATGATTTAAATACTTTGTGTGCGGAAGATGGAGCATAGCCAGACTATATGATTTTGTAGGGATAACTTTCTTTGGCCATGTTATTTTGAGAAGACATAATTGCTTTGTTAGTATGCTTGAAGTATTATTATTTTTATGTCAATATAAACTTTTGTCTTGAATCTTTCTAATCTGAATATTCATACCACAATTAAGAAGATTTGCATTGAAATTATGCCAAGTAGCACTCCGCATCAAAAATTCTCTTTTTATCATTTACCTACTTGAGGACGAGCAGGAATTAAGCTTGGGGATGCCTGATACGTCTCCAACATATCTATAATTTTTGATTGCTCCATGCTATATTATCTACTGTTTTGGACTATATTGGGCTTTATTTTCCACTTTTATATTATTTTTGGGACTAACCTATTAACCGGAGGCCCAACCCAGAATTGCTGTTTTTTTGCCTATTTCAGTGTTTCGGAGAAACAGAATATCAAATGGAGTCCAAACGGAATAAAATCTTTGGGAACGTGATTTTCTCACCGAACGTGATCCAGGAGACTTGGACCCTACTCCAAGGAACAAAATAGGCGGTCACGAGGGTGGGGGGCGCCCCCCCCCTAGGGCGCGCCCCCTGCCTCATGGGCCCCTCGTTGCTCCTCCGGCGTACTTCTTCCTCCTATATATACACACGTACCCCCAAACGATCAGAATAGGAGCCAAAAACCTAATTCCACCACCGCAACTTTCTGTATCCATGAGATCCCATCTTGGGGCCTATTCTGGAGCTCCGCCGGAAGAGGGCCGTCATCATGGAGGGCTTCTACATCATCATAGCCTCTCCGATGAAGTGTGAGTAGTTTACCTCAGACATTCGGGTCCATAGTTAGTAGCTAGATGGCTTCTTCTCTCTCTCTTTGAATCTCAATATAAAGTTCTCCCCCTCTCTCGTGGAGATCTATTCGATGTAATCTTCTTTTTGCGGTGTGTTTGTTGAGATCGATGAATTGTGGGTTTATGATCAAGTCTATCTATGAATAATATTTGAATCTTCTCTGAATTCTTTTATGTATGATTGGTTATCTTTGCAAGTCTCTTCGAATTATCCGTTTGGTTTGGCCAACTAGATTGGTAGTTCTTGCCATGGGAGAAGTGCTCAGCTTTGGGTTCGATCTTGTGGTGTCCTTCCCCAGAGACAAAAGGGGCAGCAAGGCACGTATTGCATCGTTGCCATCAAGGATAACAAGATGGGGTTTATTTCATATTGCATGAATTTATCTCTCTACATCATGTCATCTTGCTTAAGGCGTTACTCTATTTTTAACTTAATACTCTAGATGCATGCTGGATAGCGGTCGATGAGTGGAGTAATAGTAGTAGATGCAGAATCGTTTCGGTCTACTTGTCATGGACGTGATGCCTATATACATGATCATGCCTAGATATTCTCATAATTATGCTCAATTCTGTCAATTGCTCAACAGTAATTTGTTCACCCACCGCAGAATACTTATGCTCTTGAGAGAAGCCACTAGTGAAACCTATGGCCCCCGGGTCTATTCTCATCATATCAATCTCCATCACTTTAATATTGTTTTGCTATTTACTTTGCCTTTACTTTTTACTTTGCGTCTTTATACCAAAAATACCAAAAATATTCTATCTATCAGATCTCACTCTCGTAAGTGACCATGAAGGGCTTGACAACCCCTAATCGCGTTGGTTGCGAGTAGCTATTGTTTTGTGCAGGTACGAGGGACTTGAGCGTGGCCTCCTACTGGATTGATACCTTGGTTCTCAAAAACTGAGGGAAATACTTACGGTACTCTGCTGCATCATCCCTTCCTCTTCGGGGAAAACCAACGCAAGCTCAAGATGTAGGAAGTCCTAGGAAGGGGACGACGCAGAGCCAGGGAAGACGCGGCAGTGGATGCCCACGCGTAGAGGAGTATGAGGGTTCACTGGTTCGCTGTGGAGTGAGGCCGCCGTCGCCGTAGAATAACAGGTGGTGTGGGTGAGTAGAAGGATGGCCTGGCCAGCGGTGGGAGTAGTAGGGGGCGGTGAGGCCTCCGCCGCATCACAGCCGGCTACGGGAGGCAGGAGCACGAGGCACGACCGATGCTGGTTTGGGCAGCTGGAGCAAGAAGACCAGAGGTTGAAGAAGCAGTATGGCCGTTGGATGGACATCGTACGGTCAGTGGAGCTAGAACGTGCATATTTACTAAGTTGACAAAGCCCTCCGTCCCCGTCAACTTAGTAGGCCCACAAGTCAGCCTGCCACTATACTGGGTCCTAGCTAGCAGGGGGAGTATTCATTTTTTTGTGCATAATAAGGAGGCACTTCCTTGCGTGCGAAGATATAGCTGGTGGGTCCAAGCTATCAGCGGCGGTAACGTTTTTTTTGCGAAATACAGAGGCCCTTTCGGTGGGTCCCAGATGTCAGGTGGAGGAATCATTATTTGCGCGTAATAAGGATGCATTTCCTTGCGTGCGGCCATGGACCCAGCTGTCAGCCTCTCCACGTACAGTCCACTTCAGATGCATGTCGGTCGTTGACGACATTCACCAGGCCACGCCGAGAGCACCAGAGCGGTGGAAGACGGCGAGGCCTAGGAAGGGAACGACACAGAGGCAGGGAAGACTCGGCAGTTGTTTCCCATGCGGAGGGGAGTACGACTGTACAAGGGTTTACTGGTTCGTCTGTCGTCGCCGGAGAATAACAGCAGGTGTGGGTGAGTAGAGGGATGGCTAGGCCAGCAATGGGAGTATGGTGGGGTGGTGAGGCCTGCGCGTTAGCACAGCTGGCCGTGGGGAGGAGGGTGCAGGCAGTCCCACCGGCGCTTGTTTGAGCGGCTGGAGCAGGAAGAGCAGAGATTGAAGAAGCACGACGGCCGTTGGATGGACATCCAATAGTCACTGCTTATGCGTCAACCTTTTTTTAGGAAAGCCTCAAATCCGTGGAAAACATCATACAACCCATCTGCCATTATTTCTAATAATTTACAGCCCATTTGCTAATTCTTAAGGTTTTTTTGGAGCCCGTATTCTTTTATAGCATTACAACCCATATTGTGGCCACGGTTAAAAAATTATACGAAAATTTGCATATTTCGGTGTGGTCCGAACTATTTTTAATCCCGAAATTTCAAGTCACATTCAAACTGATTTAAAAAATAAATGTATATCAATATAAAATCCAACAAATTGTCCATGCATAAAAATCAATGCAATTTAAAATCTTGAATGAAAAAAAGAAATTTGAAACTAATTGCCGGTTTGATGTGTTTTAAAAATGTACAGCCCATTTCTCATTACTGATAGGCCATTTTCTCGGCCAGCTGAATGAAGCTCTACTCGTCTTGAAAGATTTGCAGCCCAACGGGCTTGACAAAGCGACTTACTTGGCAAATCACAAAAAAACTGGGCTGTGGCCGTGGACCCAGCTCTCAGCCTCTCCACGAACAGTACTCTTCCGATGGAAGTCGGTCATTGACCACATTGACCACGCCGCGTCGAGAGCACCAAGGCGGTGTACGACGGCGAGGCCTAGGAAGGGGATGATGTGGAGCCGGGGAAGACACGGCAGTGGATGCCCAAGCGGAGAGGAGTACGAGGGTTCACTGGTTCGGCTGCGGTGTGAGGCTGCCGTCACCGCAGAATAACAAGGGGTGTGGGTGAGTGGAGGGACGGCGTGGACAACAGTGGGAGTAGTATGGCGGCGGTGAGGCCTCCGCGGCAGCACAACCGGCCACGGGAGGCAGGAGCAGGCGGCACGACCGGCGCTGCTTTGGGTGGCTGGACCAGAGGTTGAAGAAGCGCTAAGGCCGTTGGATGGACATCGTACGGTCACTGGAGCTAGAATCGTTCATATTGACTAAGTTGACAAAGCACTCCGTCCCTGTCAACTTAGTAGGCCCACAAGTGAGCCTCCCACCAAGGTGGGTCCCAACTAGCAGGGGGAGTATTCATTTTTTGTGCGTAATAAGGAGGCACTTCCTTGCGTGCGAAGATATAGCTGGTGGGTTTGACCTGTCAGCGGTGGGAATGTTTTTTTCACGAAATACAAAGGCCCTTCCGGTGGGTCTTAGCTGTCAGGTGGAGAAATCATTATTTTGTGTGTAATAAGCAGGCATTTCCTTGTGTGCGGCCGTGGGCTCAGCTGTCAGCCTCTCCACGCACAGTCTACTTCCGATGGTGTCGTTCATTGACCATGTTGACCACTCCGCGCCAAGCGCATCCAAGGTGGTGGACGATGGCGAGGCCCCAGACAGCAATGAGCCGGAGATGGGAAGACGCGGGAGTAGAGTCGCAGACGGATAGGTGTATGAGGGTTAACTGGTTCTGGTGCGGTGTGGTTCAGCAGTCGGTGGAGAAGAATAGGAGGTGTGGAGGGGTGGAGGGATGGCCTGGCCAACGGTGGAGTAGCGCTTCACAGCGAAGCGTGCTAAGTAGAGCTGCTAGCAGCAGGAGGCGGGAGCAGGTGGTCCCGACGGTGCTGGAGGAAGAAGACGAGAGATTGAAGATGGATGCCGGTCGTTGGATGTAAATCCAACGGCTAACGATGTCAGAATCATTTTTGACTAAGTTGACAATGACTTGCATTGGCCTCGGCCTATTGGCCCACATTTCAGCCTCCAAAAATGTGGCATGTATTCAACCCATTTTTCAGAATTTATAGTCTTTTTTGCGGGGTAGAATTTACAGTCCATTTGATTTTTTTTTGAATTACAGTCCATTAGCTGGGCTGGGTGAACAAATAATGTAGCGTCCATGCAGCCCATTTACGTTTTTCCTAAAAAAATTATAGGCCATTTGCACTTTCTCGAAATATACGATTTTGCTGGGCTGATTCTAATTATAATGTTGGGGTGGGCGCAGCAATGTTATCAAAAAATAAACAGGGGCTGAGCATTTTGTTATATATATATATATTTAAATAATAAGTGATTTATTATTACATTGGTCCTTAAATCTTACCAAGCTTTTGCACACAATCACCAGGATTTTCGTTGCCAAAAAAATCCAGGATTTTATTGTTAAAAAATTATTTTTATAAGTTAACAAGATGTGGGATATCGTTTTCGTACATATGTAAGTATCTGTTAAATATATGATGACAATAACAATAATATATAATAACATATAAAATAATTTAAATATATATAATATAGTTAGAAGGGAAACATAAGTTGGACCAGGCGTTCCTATTCTTATATAGAAAAATAGAACAGACCTCTGCGTTTTCTTCAAAAAATACATAAATTGGGTTGCCGATGTTTCAGGAAAAATAAAACCTCGGATGGGAGGTCCATAAGCCGGTTGATACATGACGGCTGTCAAGAAAATACAAACAGCCTTATGGACCTCCCATCCGAGGTCGTGGGCTGCGCATGTTAAAAATAAAGCCTAGACGGGGCAGCCCAAAACCCAGCTGATACTTGCTGCCCCAGTGATAATAAATGGTACCTGCCAGCTCCCCGGCTTCGTTGTGAATTTATCTCCTATAGTAACTACGTTGAAGCACCTGAAAAATGTAACTATGTTGACAAACCCGTGGGCCCCAACATTAGTATTGCATTAGGAGGAAGTATTTTTTCGATGAGGCACTTGCTTGCGTACGACCATAGACTTGGTGGGTCCCGACTGTCCGCCTCTCCACGTACTGTCCTCTCTAGATTCCTCTCGTTTGTTCAGCATATTCACAATGGCAGACAGCAGCGTCGCGGCGAGCGCACAAAGGCGCAGGAGGAAATCTGACAACCTAAGGAAGTGCCTTATTAGTAACAAAACAACTGAACTAGCCCAGTGGCCGAGTGACACTACCCGACAGCTGTTCCGCCCGGGTTCGATTCCACCTGTGCAGAGAAAATATCTCCAAATTTTTTGCCTCTGCCTTTATTGACATGTGGGTCCCAATTGTCATCTACGCACACCACGTCCTACACTTGCCAAAACTTCGTCCCTCGTTTTCTCTATTTTTCACACACTCGACATTGTGTGGGCATTTTGAAAATAGCATATCTTTTTGACTGTGCATCATATGAAGATGTGCGATGCATGAATGTTGATCAACATGACGTTAACTGGCTGGTAGTTCTAGTTTCGACCATGAATAAAACTTCCAGCATGATGTTAACACTATTTGAAAAGGTCGTGTTAATATAAATGCTCTGCCTCTGAAAGTTGCAGTTTCTTATCTGAAACTGAACTTGGAGTATCTAAAACTGAAACTTGCAGTTTCTTCTCTGAGAATCACATTGTTTGCAATTTTATACTCCTATGAAACTACATTTTTTTAAGTGCTAAAAATAGACCTCTATAATTGGTGCTTCTTTCAGAAAAGAGTACACCCCTAGAAAACTGCCAATATAAGCTACTAGTATTTTTTTAAGTCTAAGCTACTAGTATTTGGTTAGAGGATTTGCTGCCGAGAAAGATTCGTCCACAGTGAGCGCCACACATCCCACTGATGGTGGGGGATGCCAATGCTTAGATGGAGCAGGGTTGGTGTCGGTAATTTTTACTTGGCACCTCGCACTCTGCATATATGCCGGTTCCATCCGTACATTTGTGCAGTTCCACCAAAATGCAGCTGAATAACCCTGTTTGCACATATAATGAAAAGGCGTGATTAGATTATAGTGGCACTAGTTGATGAAACATACACTAATAAACATAAGAAAATATTACATCATACTGGAAATCGACCCAAGTCTCCCCGATACACCTTCTACCAGTGATGAACATCAGTGTACAACGGTAGTACAAGGAGGGGCCTTGAGACATTCAAATCTCTATTTTTGTGCAGATCAACTAAAATTAAGCACCCCAGTTTGCAGAAACGCTTAAACATTAACAATGGGACTAGTTGATGAAACATACATTAACAAAGAGAAGCACTTTATTTATCTACATTGGAAATGAAATGATAGAGAGGACACTCTCTCTATTTTAACTATATTATTTCTTAATTTTATCAGTGACACTAGGGTCGAGCAGGTGGCAAACGAGGTGTACCATGCGTCGCAAGGATGAAGGCCAGGGGTGCTTAGATTGGGATGCTGAAGCTGGCTCTTTCAGTCCATATCTTCCCCCTGATGTTTCCGTGGTAGCATTTGGGTTGTAATCCAAACTTGGTCGAGCTGGTGCTGCGTCCCCCTACTAGCTTATGTGGGGAACTTGTCTCCTGCTAGTACTCAGTCCGTTCTAGTAGTAGTTGCATAACTGCCCGTTTACACTGAGATGTTGTCGGATAATGGTTCTCTATGGTTGGGTTCCTTTAATGAAATCGGAGGGAACCCCCTCTTTCGATATATATATATAAAAACAGTGGCACTAGCGGTGCCAAAACATTGCCTCAAATTAATAGTGCCACTATATTAAGGTGCAAAATAATAACATTACTGCTTTATCATGGCAGTGCCAAAATAGTAGCACAAGAGCAGGATCAACATGCAGGATCTTTGGCAAATGGTCAGACCAAAAAGGAACATACCTCGTGATGGGAACCATATATGCAGTCAACGTCATCGTAGAAGGGATGACACCAGTCACCAACATGGATGATTAATTTCATGGGACCTTTTGGTGCAGTTCACCTAAAATGAAGCAATGTCCCATGAGCTAGCAGCTTCTTCTTCTTCATTTTTTAAGAAAAGGGCCCCAGCCCTGGTTCCATTTCCATCAGAAAACGAAACCCGCAGAGCTTCTTCATTAGTTGCAATAAAATTGAGCAACATCAAGGTTGGTTGTGAAGCTCCTAGAGAGTAGGCAGACCAGGACAGTTGCATCTCTAACGAAAAGAAGCAACTTTTCTGAATGGGAAATTTAGCAGGAGATGAAAAAAAGTGTCATTGATTCATATTACTGGCGGCATTACATTGAAAACAACTTTGGTTTAACGTGTCCTTACTTTTAACAGTGCGACTGCTACATTTTACTAGTGGCATTACATAAGAGCGGCTCGGGGCAACAAACATTAGAAGGGGATATCTAGGTTGGTCCCATTTTTGTTCGGTATATAGCCACCTTATACTGTGAGGCTAGCAAATCTAGTGCTGGACTTACTATGTTGACTTGTCCCCCAGTCCCCACTTTCTTTCCTTTTTCAACCAATAGATCGGGTTTATATTGAGTTTGTACTGCGTTCCCTTTATTTCCCTATTAGACCTAGAGACCAGTTGGATAGCCAGTCTCTGCTACTTTTCACCCCCATTATTTCCTCTTTCGACCAAGTCCTAGATTCAGGTAACAAGTCTTCCCCCACCCCACCCCCTTTCTTCCTTGTTTGAACCAAGTACTACTAGATTCGAGTGCATGAACTAGTTTTACCTCTTAACAGTAAAAAAATAGGTGGTTTTCGAACAGCCGATCGATCCTATCTACACGAGGGGGCCTGAGAAATAGTAAAAGATACAGATGCAGTAACGTCAGGAGCTCGGGAAGTAGAGCAAGGCCGGTTTTGAAGGAAGTTATACCTGAGGGTCGCCGAGATGTCGCTAGGTGGGCGGCGTGAGGCCGGATCTGCCCACACTACGGCAGCGAGGAAGAAGGGGTGGGAGGCCCTCCCTCGCCAGCGATGCTTGGGAGAGAACGGCAAGGCACGCTGATCGGGACGCGCTGGCAGTGGGTAAGAGCCGTCACCGAGGACGACCGCGTGAACGTTGCACCTTCTCGCCTTCCCCGGCAGAGAGGATCCAGCTGGATCTGTGACCAGCGGTGAGTAGAGAGAGAGAGTGTGGCCACCATTGTCGTGTTTAGATCTGGAGAGGACGAGAGAGTGTGAAGAGAGCAACACTAGCAAGCAAGCGCGGAGGCTCCTGCCAATATAGTGGAGTACTAGTTTTCTTTTGTCTACCGGTCGGAGCCGGCTTGACCTTGGCAATGACTGTCGAGAAGTCTACATGCACGTGCCCCGGAGGCGCAGTTGTTTTCATTTTGATCTGAAGGACCAGATTATAACATATAACACGAAAAAATGCCACATGACAAGAAATCATAACCTCACTGCCCAAAGGAGATATGAATCCCGACGGACAAACTAGACGAGGATCAAAGCTCAAATTAAAGATAAACTCGTAGAAAAGGGGTCCGTCGATAGATGTACTAATTAACATAGCCGGCTTGACCTAGATGGCAGCTGAGTAGTCTTCGTGCATGTCTGCTGGAGTCTGGTCACATGCATGGAGGAACTGATCTTCCGTGTCCTGCAGGGATCGTCCACGTACCAATGTATGTACTACTTCTATTAACTCACCCGACTTGCGGGGCCTGGGAGTGTGCCATGGTTGGTTCTCAATTGCGGTCCCACATGTGTGTGCAAACACAATCTGACGCGCGTTCCATTCGGAGAGCGGCGTGCCAGACCGACCGACCGTCTGGGGTGCGACGCGAACGCGACGGGCGTGCTGTATACTCCGTACATGTGTACCACCGTTTTCTTGAGGCTTTGCTCCATGGCGCAATCCATGGATACAAAATTAGTATACTGTACTATTTAAAAGTCGAGGGCGGGGCTTTTCCCGCGCGGTAGGCAGGGCAGTTCCGCCTAGTCGGTTCCACAGAGATGCGAGAAGATGAGGGAGTAGGCTGCTGCAAACGTAGGGCTGTGTGATTTGATAGTGAGTTACTGCTGGACAGGTGGGGCCCGGTGATTTGACTTGCCATTATCATTTTAACTGTGGCGCTATGACCAGCTTGAGTCTCCCGATTCCTGACCACCTCCATACAGGTGCCTCTCCTGATCCTCCACCATGTAGAGGCTGGCTCTTGCTTGTGAGCCCACTCCTCCACTTTTTCCTTGCCTCTTTCCCCCAGATATGCAAAAATGCCATGTAAAGCGGGCTTATAGCCCACTATTGTACTTGATCCTACAGGTGCTAAGCCTGCCACATAGGCATGGCAAGTTAACGAAGAAGAGACAGACTAGTTTGGTGACCCCAGGAAGAAACAGTGATAAGCGCGTGTACCTAGATGAAGCAAACTTAGCAACAAAAAACTAAGCACCTATGCATTGGGGACTTGAGTTGCTAAGCCATTTAATGCCATAGCACCTCATCTAAGCACCATTTCATTGGAAGATCTCACTCCTTGGCAAATGTAATAAATACTAAGAAGAAAGAGATAGAGAGAAGTAAACAAAAAATACTCTTATAGCCAACCTTATAGCTAACCTTGTTGTATGAGTGACTAAGTGATGACTATGTATGACATGACAACATCAGATAGCCTAACGCACCGTGTTAAATCTCCAAGGGCATGGCCGCGCGAGCGAGGCGACGGTCATGGTAGGCGCTACCATGATACGGGTTGCTGGCAGCCCTTGGATCTGAAATCAAACGGTCGCACGCTAAGTTGCTGAAAATTTGCAGAATAACCCTCCAGGATAGGATATTCACCCATAGGTCTAGAATCACGCCATGCAACCATTCGATCTCAGATCCAAGGGCTCTCGGAAGCCCGTATCATGGGAGAATGGAAAGCTTCGTATCACCTATAATTTTCCCGACGCTTGACATGACATCGAAAGCCATTTAATTGGGCGTCGAGTAGACATGACATCTAATTGGGCCCCCATAGTACTGTGCATGAATCCATTTATCCACTAGGTAAGCCACTACCTTGCCATTCGCACGCCCCCCCCCCACTCAACATTTTTACAATCGATAAACCGCTCCTAGTCGTCCAGTCCTTTCACATTACGGCAGTTCCACTAATCCTAACCCTCCTCCCAAATCCATGGTGAGGGAGTCCTGGATTAGGGGGTCTCCGGATAGCCGGACTATATCCTTTGGCCGGACTGTTGGACTATGAAGATACAAGATTGAAGACTTCGTCCCGTGTCTGGATGGGACTCTACTTGGCGTGGAAGGCAAGCTAGGCAATACAGATATGTATATCTCCTCATTTATAACCAACCTTGTGTAACCCTAGCCCCCTCCGGTGTCTATATAAACCGGAGGGTTTTAGTCCGTAGGACAAGATACAATCATACCATAGGCTAGCTTCTAGGGTTTAGCCTCTCTGATCTCGTGGTAGATCAACTCTTGTACTACTCATATTATCAAATCAAGCAGGACGTAGGGTTTTACCTCCATCAAGAGGGCCCGAATCTGGGTAAAACATCGTGTCCCCTACCTCCTGTTACCATTCGCCCTAGACGCACAGTTCGGGACCCCCTACCCGAGATCCGCCGGTTTTGACACCGACACATGGCGTCCCAAATCTTCCATGATCGGCGGTGAGTACAGGGTTAGAACCATCACCGGCAATGAGTTCGACGTCATCTACACCCGTTCTTCCGCAACGGTGAAAGAATGCCTTGCTCGCTTCAAACGCATGTTCGAAAACTCAAATGATGAGTGGGTCGCTGGGCTAGATGTTGAGTACACCACAGTCCTGGGAAGCGAGAAGAATCTAAAGGAGGCAGAGAAGAAGAAGCCGCCGTGATCCAGGTTTGCGTGCATGACTTATGCTTGGTCTACCACATATGCCATGCCGACGTTGAGTGCCAGGATTTTAAGAATTTCCTCAAGGACGGCCGAGTCAAATTCATTACTGTAGACTTTAGGAACGACAAGGAAATCCTGGGTCGGATAGGCCTCGTTGTAGGCGACCCCTTTGACCTCCAGAAGAAACGGCTGGTGCCCTCCCGTGATCAAGCCTTCAATGCTGACCCTGGCAGGAGCCATGGTTCATCCTTCGTACGGTACACTGAAGAAACCTCCGTTCAGGTTTCATCATGCATGGGAGTGGAATGTACTAGATATAGACCACATCCACTATCGGCTGCAATGATGGCTACCTATTTCAATATCTACAAGGGTTGGATGAAGAGCAAGAGCCAAGTGGCGGTTCAAGCAAAGAAGTATCGGCCAAGAGGAAGAGGGACAAGGACAAAGTCGAGGACGTGGATGAGGAGTCCGAGTAAGGTGGCAGTGTCATTGCTCATGTGGTTCTAATGCAGTGTCTACCAGATTAGTTGCTTAGTTTAATTTCAGGTGTGCTTAGTTTTATTTGAGGGTGTGTTGTGCTGAGCCCCAGGCAGAAACTATGTTATGTTTCTTCTCGTTATTCGTACATTTCATCTTTTTAGTTGGTATAGTACTACCACTCATTTCCTCACATTATATACGTACAATAATATATGCCAATCATATAGCCAGCAGTTTAGTTGTCCAAAGAAATTTCAGGGTGCTTAGTTTTGTCAAAGAATTCCAGGTGCTTAGTTTTATTTGAGGGGTGTATTGTGCTGGAGACCAATTAATTTATCATTGTGAGAATCGGCTTATTTTTGTCATGTAACATAGTTAACGGGTTTGACCGTGAAAATAACAATGTCTAATGGCATTTCTAATATACGTTGCCTCCCCCAGATTTTCTTTACAGAGGCAACATAGAACTATATGAGTGCCCTGTTAAATTTTGGAATTATTCCGGGTTTGTTTGGCCTTTTTATACATTAATTGAGTTTCTGGTTCATTTAATGTGCATAATTCAAATTTGAACTACAAGCACATGCTCCCGTGCACCAAAGTTGATTGAAAAATCACATGTGTGTCCTCGGGTGAATTTCTAGGTCACATGCAAGAAATGGGAATGAAATTCAAACATCTGGGCATCGTGGTTCGGCCAAGAACAATTGAGAAGCTTGGTTTTAAAATTCTTGTAAATCCAAAACACGCCTAAAAATCATGAAACTTGGCATGGTGTCATGTCATGGTACTACCATGCTGTGGTAAAAAAATTTGCAGAATAGGAACAAGTTTTGGTATAAGTTTCTTGCAAACCGGAGCTTCTCTCAAGAAGGCTCGTGGTTCTGAGAGGGAACGTGTCACCTTTGTGTGCATAATTCAAATTTTAAATACAAGCACATGGTGCACCGAAGGTGGTTGAAAAATCACATGTGTGTCCTCGGGTAAATTTCTAGGTCCCATGCCAGAAATGGGAATGAAATTCAAACATCTGGGCGTCATGGCTCGGCTGGAAACATTGAGAAACTTGGTTTTTTAATTCTTGTAAATCCGAAACACGCATGAAAATCATGAAACTTGGCTTGGTGTCATGACATGGCACCAACATGCTGTGGTAATTTTGATGTCCGATTTGCGAAGGCGCACACATTAACAATCAATAAAGTCATTTTGGAACAAGTGTTGTCATGTTACAACCGGAAACACAACTATTATTGAAACCGTGGGTGTTCTATTTACCATTTACGTGCCGCCACGGGTCCCCTTTTTTATTAGCTAGGAGGCGCCATGCAGGGTAGCTATTTGAGTACGGGAGGCGTGCGAGCCCTTTGACCTCCATCTGCCGTCCACCTCTCTTCCAAGGTCTCCATTAATGGCGCCTGACCCTCTATTTAATGGCATGGCAATGCCTCACTCGATTGAGATTTAAGAGAGAAAAAGGAAAATCTGAAAAGAAATTTTTGCACGGATCTTGATGTAAGATCCGACGGACCTATATAGCATCTACTACGACTTATAGCAAGATTGATGAATGTGCGGGCCGCACACGGCACCAACACGACACAAGCTTCGTCTGCCTGGTGCGCATGCAGTCGGGTGAGTTGTCCAAGTATAGACACAACCAGGCCCTCGTTGGTATCCACGCCTCGACTTTGGCTGGTCATAGTGGAGAGTAGCATAGACTAGTTACTAGTCTATGTTACTAGTACCTTCATAGTGGGTAGTGTCATATAGTATATGCATAATTTGGCGATGAGTGCTCTCTATATGTACCACCTTTTTTCTTTAATTACATCTTGTTAGTTTTGCTCCATGGCACAATCCATCGATACTACTACTGTACAAATGTATAATTTTTTTAAAAGGCTAGAAGGAGGGGCAGTCTAGCTTGGTCCTTTTCACGAGAGGCGAGGGCCTTTGTGATTTGATGGCTCATTACTGCTGGAAGGCAGGGCCTTGTGATTTGACTGCTTGTATAAATGTGCCGACGACCCGAGGAGGAGCAAAGAACCGTGCGGTATACTCAAGTTTTCCACTGGAGTACGAAGGAGGAGCACGAAACACGGCAGCCCAGTGCCAAATCCTCTACTCTCTACTCTTATTATATATTACTAGCAAGAGGCATTGTTCTATTGGAGATAAAGAATGATCTAATTTGCTAGTCATCTCATTTTTAGCATTGTTCTATTCATGCCTCACAGAAAAGGTGACACGTGCGGCGAAACACCCGAAGCAAAATAAGAAACACATGAGCAAAAGAAGAAGGAGGATTATCACCCCCAAAAAAGAAGGAAGACGCACACACAAGTCTGGGGCGCTGCTCTCACTACATGAAGGGTTGCTCGCCACAGAGTCGTAACTGCTTCTTCATCGCCTCCACGACCTCCATCTCCTTGCGCGTCTCCTCCGCCATCTTCATCATTGTGTCCATGACGCAGGATTTCTCGATGTGAGCCTTCATCATCTGTTCCACGGTTGCATTACGTACCTTAACAGCAGCCGGGTGCTCGATGTGGAGCTTCGCCAACTCCTCCTTCTATTCCATGATGAGGGCCTGCAACAACTTCATCGAGGAACTACTATTCTCATGCAGCTTCTTCCAGCCGGCGTTCTCCTCCTTCAGCAGGTCGATCTCGTGGCAGAGCTTCGCGTTGTCCTCCTGAAGTTGCAGGATTTCACCGGTCGCCTTCTTCTCCGAGGCAATGCTCTTCTTCAGCAGCATCACGAAGCCGGCGGTCAACTCCCCTGCTCACTGAGCTCAGCGGGCATGTCGTCGAGGCTCTCCTTCAGCAGCTCCATCAAGCCGTGGATGAACTCCTTCTGCTTATTGAGGTGCTTATTGAGCTGATCGGGCATGCCGTCGAGGGATAACAACTCCAGCGCCGCCAGCTTGGCATGTTCGCCTCCGCGCCTAGGGCGCTCCTGGGAGCCATCGCCTGCCCGTGAGAGATCTTTCGAGGTCTTTGCGTGGCGGCAAGCCCTCTTTTTTTCATAGCCTTGGTTGCCGCTCCCTTGTTACGAGTAGTTCTCGACCTAGAGCTCTGCACATCGGCCATGGCAAGGACGGACGAAGAAGCAGGACTTATGAGGAGGAAGGTAGAGTAATTTTCGGTTAGGTAGTTCCCCTTTTTATAACCTAAGTACTAGCACTAGTACTAAAACCTACATAGTGGGAACACGTCCAGGTTTGGTACGTACTGATAGGTGTGAGCAGGCTTGCACTTAATTGTAGCACTAGTACTTTCAAATGTGATGGGAACAAGGTAAAGATTAATTGATGGTTTTTGGTTTCGAGGCCCGAAACGGCTCCCTATGAGTTTAGTGGAACATAAATTTCAAGTAGACTGCACTGCTCAGATGCGTAAATATTATATTACTATCAAAAATTGGCACAAAATACGAAGGAGACCAATGGAAGTACTATTAGCAACCCATGATTTAACTACTCGCATGCGCGCAGTGGAGTAGCAATGTCTTTCTTCCGCCCTCACGTCCACTCAATTTCCATGCGTTGTATTAATTGACCATCAATGAAGCGTCAAATTATCACATGGGGTGGATCTTGGTACAAAATTGTGTTTGCCCGTGTACCCGCGTGTGCGTGCGAGGGAATGAGTGCGTGCGTGGCGTGCGTGCACATCTTCGCTTCGTGCATGTACCGCCAGTGCGGCTCAGGGAGGACGAGTACATTCTTTTGGAACCAGCAGCACGTCACTGTGATCAATCCACACAAGGATGTCATGACAACGCCTCCACATGTGCCACGTGCCCACGTGGCTTCATGAACTGTAAGAGAGACACTGTGTAGCGTGCCATTGTGTTTTGCACATACTCGAAGTACTAGTAAGGTACACGTGCATTGCACGCATCAGATTTTGCAACCAAATTACGAATAAATACCACACTGTAGCATGTAAGCTCTGAGTCATATATGCCTAATGTAGACATTTGTTTAATTCTTATAGTTCATCTCATTCAAAATCAATTAGTTTTTATAAAAAACATAGGGCCTCTTTGATTCGTAGGATTTCCAAAACGCGGGAATAGGAAGAACATGGGATTAGAGTGGAATGTCGTCTTGAATCCTACAGGATGGTACGAGTGTTTGATTGTTCATAGAAAAATGCAGAATTCTTTCAAAGAGGTTTGAGTGGATGGGATGTTTCCTATGAAATCTAGTGCAAATGAATCATATGGAAAAATTCCTATGGTTTACAATCCTATGAATCAAACAACCAAGATAGGAAAAATTCCTAAGGATTAGAATCCACCCAAATTCCTTCGAGAATCCTTTGAATCAAAGAAGCCCTTAATCTATTTTATGATTCATGGAATTGTGCATTGTAAAGCATAAAGTACAAACAAAGAATGGCAATTCAACTAGAAAAAAAGTTTGGGCAGTTACAATACGGAAGATTCTAGAACAAAGGAGAACCACTGTTGTTTTGAGATTCGTGCATCATGCTTAAGTTCAACCATGGAGTCTGCTAGATTGTACATGTGGCAAAATATAGCGGGGGGCTAGAAGATGGTGTGAGGGGCCGAGTGGAGGGAGACCATGAAGGAGTGCACAACTGTGAGATCGATATTTAGAGAGAACGTGCGCTGTTGCGCATAGTGGCGGAGCCATGAAAAATGTCCCATGAGCTAGGGTGGCAAGCATTGCTAATCCTTTACGAGGAGGGACAATTCATCAACTTAAACCATTTTTACCAGCAATTGTCTAATGATCACATTCATATTAGCCTCGATATATAGTGATGTTAGGGGGGCAGGGCCCTTGCTGCCCCCTGTCTTGGCCATTGTGCACGCGTCTAAGAGATGAAGCGGAAGGCATGGATGATGAGAGGGAGCGTTGGATATATAATTAATGTGGGTGTATTAGCTATATATGTAATCCTATATAGAGAGGTATAGATTGATCGATGTGGACGTGGGAAAGAGGGTGAGACCTCACTAGATATATAGATTGATCGGTTTATGTGGAGAACTATGAAAGACCTAGCTATACACACACACACATAGAGGAACATCGATTGTTGCGCATGCACGTCAGAGATAAAGAATGCCCAATATGATGGAGAGGGGGATGTGTGTGTGCCTTCATGGGAGACCAACCTGAAGAAAAAGATTGCATGTGTGCGATGGATAATGCCGACTGGTAGTGTGTGTGCATGCATGCACGAGAGAAAGTTAGTGGTACAATTATAAAGATAAGACCAATGTGTGGGTGTAAAAGACTAGGTGAGGTCATAATTAATGTATAGTTGAATTCAAATATTTGAATAAGAGATCATGATGTTTGAAACCCATGCATGCATGAATATAACGAAGATCTGCGCGGTGTGGTTTGGAAATGAGCATGTTGCAATGTATACACATTGAACAAGGTCAGATTGGTTTGAATTTTAGATACCGATGGCAGACATCATTTGGCCACATTGCATCCGTGCATGGACAAACTATTCTAATTGGAGATGATGGGTGGCTTCCGCATCACATATCTATATCTATACCCCTATATATATATATTATATATTATATTTTTTACATAGTGTGCGGATAACTATAACTCTGAAAGATGGTCGTTGGATGAGGCCAATCTGATGGTGCAGAGCTGGCAAATTTGAGCACTACTGGCCGTTGGATATCATCTAGATTCCACTAGATTTTGCCACATGTACAATATAGAAGACTCTATGGTTGAACTTACGCATAATGCACAAACCTCAAAACACAAGCACTTCGTCTTTGTTCTAGAATCTTCCATATCATAATTGCCCAAATGTTTTTCTACATGATTTGTTTTTTACTTTATGCCTTACAACGCACAATTCCATGAATCTTAAAATAGATTAGCTTTCTTTTAAAAACTAGATGATTTTGAATGAAATGAACTATAAGAATTAAACGAACATCTACATCATGCATATATGACTCAAAGCTTACATGCTATAATGTGGTATTTATTCATAATTTGGTTGCCAAATCTCATGTGTGCAATTCACGCGTACCTTACTAGTCTAAATGGTGTCTGTGTGTCTATTGTGCGTGTTAAACACATTGTACATATTATATCATACTAGTCTAAATTGTCTTTTTTTGGGTACACGTTAAGCTTGTTCTCCCGAAATTTCAAGCCGCGCCTTGTTATGCCGAAATGTCAAGCTAGCGTCTCGGTCTATCGTGCTGCGAAACTCCCGCCTCTTCGACCCGCGCCTTGTTAGCCCGAAATATTTAAGATATATCTTTGTCTCGCTGTGCTCCAACAACTCCCTCCATCTCAACCCGCGCCTTGCTATTCCAAAATTACAACGCACGCGAAAACTCCCACCTCCTATGAAATCCCGACACGCGAAATGCCCGTGATACCCCTGAATCGAAAGAACCGCCTCAAATCAGTGGGGGTACTTTCGTAACTTACCCCACATTTCAGACAAGCGCGTCCCTAAGCCATGGTTCCCCACTCCCATCCCATCGGCCCACCCATTCGTACACTGAGGCCGGCGAAACCTGTGAAGCCCCACACCCTCCTCCGTCCACCACCCAGCTAGAGCCTCTTCCCCGATGACATCGTCCACAGCAACACCTCGACGTCCCTCATCCACCGTACCGGATGAGGATCCGTCGTCGATCTGGTTGTCCCACCGGTTCAGCCACCCCGTCCTCCACCTCCAAGGAGCTGCCCCGACGTTCCCCTCGTCTTTCGCGCCACCTCCATTCCTGCACAGCCGTCTTCACCTGCACCACCGGAAGATCATCATCATCACCGTTTCCTCGGATGAAGCTGCGGCCTAATCGGCGCCACCAAAGAGGTTGTACACTAATCGCCGCATTTTCTTCTTGATTCGATCTCACGGTGCTGCCGGCGCTCGGTCCCGAGCCGACACAGCGCGGCTCCATCCACGCCGGCGTCGCCGGCCACTTCCTCCACGACATCGCTCCCTCGGTGGTGACGTCCACATCAGTAGGAGCTGCTACTGCTTTAGCTCTCGCTCGCGCTGCTGCTGTGCTCTTGCTCTCGGTCCCCTGCCTGGTCTGCTCTTGCTCTTGCTCGCGCTGCTGCTCTTGCTCTTGCTCTTGCTCGCGCTGCTGCTCTCGCTCTTGCTCTTGCTTGTGATGTTGCTCCGATTTAGCTACACTTCAGTCGACTGAATCGAATTTTGGGTCAGTCGATTTTCGGGGGTGGGGGGCTTGCCGGAGTTAAGGAAGAACCAGCTGCAGCGGGGACGAGGGCTCGCCAGAGAGGTACCCCACTACCTTTCTTAGGGTTCAGGGTGGGGCGGTGGCGTGGAGATCGCTGCAGAAAAAGCTCAGCACTGGGGGGAGGGGCTACAGGGATGGCTGGGGCAGTGGCGGACCGGTGGTGGGGAGTGTTTTCGGGGTGGGTGGGGCGGCGCACCACCGGCCGTGGGTGGCGGGGGGCGGCTGTTTGGCCGTTGGTGGCTGGCGGCTCAGGGGGGCGGAGGTTGAAGATGAACTGCAGGCCCTTGATTTCGTATCCAACAGCTGCAAAATCGACTGACCAGAGATGAAAAAGTCAATCGACTGACTTGTAGCCTCACCTCTAGTGCGTTCAGTTTCGATAGTAAAATTCAGTTTCGACAACAAAATTCAGTTTTGACAGCTAAATTCAGTTTCGACAGTTAAATTCAGTTTCGGCAGTTAAGTTCAGAGATGAGCGGATGATGTATACATCTAGCACTTTGTGGTTATGTATTTTACATCATCTATTAGAGATGCTATTAGAATTCCACTCAGGTTAACGTTGTCTCTCTTGTCCTGCTTCAGCCTCGGCGTCGTACAACTCACCGGAGCTACTCCAACGACGAAACCCTCCATCACAGCGGAGCAGTACCTCGGGCTCCATCTCCAGAGGCCTAAGATCTTCTTCCTCTCCTCTGACAGGCAAGTCAGCCGGAGCATCCTCACCGGCCAACCCAATCACACTGAGATCGACATGGCTTCGCCAAAGAGGTTGTACATTTCTTGTGGTTTGACTTAATCTCAACATGCTTCTTTGCATCTTGTGATCTTCCCATTCTTGTGAACCAAACACCCAGATTGGTAGAAATCCTGTGTTTTTAAATTCTCTGTTTTGCACGTGCATTCCTATCCTATTCCTGTCTATTTCCTATCCTTGCATTGTTAGAATCCTCAAATTCAAACAAGCCCTTACACAATTACTTCTGTTACAGATATGTGTCAAAGAAAACCTTGTGTGGTTTGTCCTGCTCCTGCGGTGCTGTGTTCCACCCCAGCTCAGCTGCTCCAATGATGTATGGGTTCAACACAGCAGGGACCCGCTCTCCAAACTGTCTTTTGCCGCCTTAGATCTTCTTCCCCGCCGCCGGCAGCCACGACAACTGCATTACCATCATCAACTGAGCAGATGACCTTGAGGACTACACGGGTCCGCAAGAGAGGTCACACTCTTCCGTGTCTGCTTACATTATGCATCGCTTAATATGATGACATGCTACTATATCGTCGTGTTCACCTATTAGACCCCGACTCAGGTCCAAACTTATGCTGAAACTTGAGTTTTTAAATGGTTGTGGGGTACATATTGGGGCAGCAATCAGTACTATCTGTCTACTATCTAGTTAATCTCGGTTGTCTACCATGAGTTTCATGTTGGGTGCAAACAAACATTAAAGGAGCCATTATCTGTATTTTTTAACTAAAGCTATTATCTGCCTGCTATCATTTGTTTTGGGTCTATCCACAGTTTGCTACCATCACTCTAGATTTGTGCATGCACTCCTGATACGTCTCAGTCGTATCTACTTTTCCAAACACGTTTGCCCTTGTTTTGGACTCTAACTTGCATGATTTGAATGGAACTAACCCGGACTGATGCTGTTTTTAGCAGAATTGCCATGGTGTTATTTATGTGCAGAAACAAAAGTTCTCGGAATGACTTGAAACTCCACGGAGCGTATTTTTGGAAAGAATAAAAAATACTGGCAAAAGATCAAGGCCAGGGGCCACACCCTAGCCACGAGGGTGGGGGCGCGCCTGCCCCCCTGGGCGCACCTCCTACCTCTTGGGCCCCCTGGTGCTCCTCCGACCTCAACTCCAACTCTATATATTCACTTTCTGGGAGAAAAAAAATCAAGGAGAAGGATTCATCGTTGTCGGTGTCAAAACCGACGGATCTCGGGTAGGGGGTCCCGAACTGTGCGTCTAAGGCGAATGGTAACAGGAGGCAGGGGACACAATGTTTTACCCGGGTTTGGGCCCTCTTGATGGAGGTAAAACCCTACGTCCTGCTTGATTTATTCTTGATGATATGGGTATTACAAGAGTTGATCTACCACGAGATCGGAGAGGCTAAACCCTAGAAGCTAGCCTATGGTATGATTGTATATTGTCCTACGGACTAAAACCCTCCGGTTTATATAGACACCAGAGGGGGCTAGGGTTCCACAAGGTCGATTACAAAGGAGGAGATATACACATCCGTATTGCCTAGCTTGCCTTACATGCCAAGTAGAGTCCCATCCGGACACGGGACGAAGTCTTCAATCTTGTATCTTCATAGTCCAACAGTCCAGCCGAAGGATATAATCCGGCTGTCCGGATACCCCCTAATCCAGGACTCCCTCAGTAGCCCTGAACCAGGCTTCATTGATGATGAGTCCGGCGCACAGTGTTGTCTTCGGCATTATAAGGCGAGTTCTTCTCCAATTTTCAATTGTTCGTAAGCAGTGTCCGGCCTCATAAATGTTGAACCTCTTGGCTTCTGTGCCCAATAAGGGCTATCTCCCATGCGTCGAATGAATACGAGGCGCCAGGGCGTTTTTACATTCACCCCCTGACGAAGCTATGTACCTAGGGTAGGGTCATGGACCTATCCAAACTGCCCTACCCAAGGACATCTCTAGAAGAAATCACCTTTCAATCGACTTGGAGGTGTTCCACTCGACAGACTCGAAGACACTCGACCAAGAAGCGATCACTCGACCAGGACCAAACCACTCGATAGCCAGGAGACCTAAAGGCACTCCGCATGCTAACGGTCGGTTATTATGTAGCCTTTATGGTCATCATAGCACTTTATTAAGGGCGTTACCAGTAACGCCCGACCTTAATGTATTTAAAACCCTGCATAACTGAGGGCCGGAGGGGTCTGGCGAACTCTATATAAGCCACCCCCCTCCTCAGTGTAAAGGGTTCGCACCCCTGTAAACCATACACGCATAATCCAGTCGACCGCCTCCGGGCTCCGAGACGTAGGGCTATTACTTCCTCCGAGAAGGGCCTGAACTCGTAAACCTCGTGCGCTTACAACTTCTCCATAGCTAAGATCTTGCCTCTCCATACTTACCCCCCTACATTACTATCAGACTTAGAACCACGACAGTTGGCACCCACCTTGGGGCCGGTGTTTTAGCGATTTGTTGGAGGAGTTGCGATCTTTTCCGATCCAAATCATCATGGTTTCTGGTGAAGTTTTGGTGGAGGGCCGCGAGATCCGTCTCGGCACGCTCACGTTCATCGCCGACGACTCCGCTTGGCTTCAGGAGGCTCCGCTCGACGTGGACGCACTCCCCGCCCGCGGAGCAACGCACTTTAGCGCGTGCGTCCGCGGCGTTCTCTTGCGGCGACCGTCGACCCCCTACCGGTCGGCTCCTGTGTTGTCCTCCCTCCCTGTTTCCTGCCGGCGCAAGCACTCCGGTCGGTCGGGACTTCAACGATGGGTGAGACACGCGGTGGCACGCCAGTCAGGCACCCCTCAAGTCACGGCGATCGAGCCCGATGAATCCCTCTACGGCATGTTCGATCTGTCGACTGGCTCTACAGAGACCGCATCCGAGTGCGAAAGCAGTGATCCGGCGGCGGAGGTTCTGATGGTCGATGGACCGCCCAGTCCTCCCGGTTTTCCTCGCACCGACGGAGGCGCGGGTGGAGGCGACCCGTCGCGTCCCCATGAGGAATATCTCCCCGAGCCTCTCACGTCACTGCAGAGAGAAGAACTTCGTCGCCGGAACATGGATGCACTGCACACTCCTATCGTCGGAGAAACCCCCTAGGCTCGTGCCTTGGAGGACGCGCGCCTCGCAAACTTGGCCAAGCGCGCTCGACTAGAGAACCTCCAGCGAGCACTCGACGAGCGTGCGCGACAGCGGGTTCCCGAATCCAGTTGACGTCAGCTCTTTCCGCCCCTGCAGGTATATCGAACTCCGATTCAGAATTTAGCAGCTGCAGCCCGTATAGCAGAGTCGATTCAGCCTTCCCAGTCGGAGGCTGGCAGAGGCTTGCTGCAGATCAGAGCGTTACTCCGGGCAGCAGGAGACCATAATTCCGCCGTTTCTCAGTCGCGGAACAGGATTCACAGCAGATCCGTTGCTGCAGACACAGTCCAGTCGGCTCATAGCCCAAGATCGCCCCCGAGGCGTGAGGGATGTGGGGACCGGCGCAATCAGTACGGGAACCGTGAGCAAGCAATATGACCACCGATTCGATCGTGACGATTGACGTCGAGTGCCCACCCTCCCCCGAGGAGCGGGTCATATGCGCCTCGACAGCAGGATGACAGGCGCCCTCGTAGTGTTGGGCGAAGGATTCCAGTCGACTCCAGGGAGCCATGCTTTGATGCGAGATCCATTCTCGTTCAAGGTTTGGTCGACAGGAACAGAGCTCACCGTGAAGGTCATGACAGAGATGCACCTACCAGCAACAGAGCACATGCTTCGGGGCCAGAGTGCTTTAGTAGAGCCATCAGGGCCGCTGTGATTCCTCCCAACTTCAGGTTGGCGACTGGAGTCAGTAAGTTCACTGGTGAGTCCAAGCCCGATACTTGGCTTGAAGACTACCGAGTGGCTGTCCAGATTGGCGGCGGCAATGACGAAGTGGCCATGAAGCATCTGCCTCTCATGTTAGAGGGCTCGGCCAAAGCGTGGCTGAACCAGTTAGCGCCCAGCAGCATTTACACTTGGGAAGATCTCGCCCGAGTGTTTGTCACCACATTCGAAGGAACATGCAAGCGACCGGCAGGGCTGACGGAACTGCGGTCTTGCGTGCAGAAGCCGAATGAAACTTTGAGGGATTACATCCAGAGATGGATCACGTTACATCACACGGTGGAGAATGTGCCTGACCACCAAGCAGTCTGTGCCTTCAAAGAAGGTGTCAAGTACAGAGAACTGAATCTGAAATTCGGTCGGACCGGAGATATGTCTCTGAATCGGATGATGGAAATTGCCACCAAGTACGCTAATGGTGAAGATGAGGATCGACTCAGGAGTGGCAAGCTCAAGTCAGTCGCCCAAGAAACCGGAGGAAATTCCAATCGGAAACAGAAGCGGAAAGCCGAGCCAGCTGCTCCTGGGGAAGCCTTGGCTGTAACCCAAGGAAAGTTTAAAGGGAAACTGAAAGGACCTTGGAACCCCAAGAAAGTTAAAGACCAGGACGAAAATGATGTGTTTGATTTGCCATGTCTCGTCCACACCAAGAAAGATGAAGAGGGTAATTTCATTTACCCGAAACATACCACTCGACAGTGTCGACTCTTGATCCAGCAGTTCCAGGGCAAGCAGCCCAAAGATAAGGAAAAGGAGTTGGACAAAGTTGATGACAAGGAAGATAGTGATGATGGATACCCCCAGGTCAATTCCACCCTGATGATTTTTGCTGATGTTGATAGCAAAAGTCGACTGAAAGTTATCAACCGAGAGGTGAATATGGTTGCTCCGGCGACACCCAGTTATCTGAAGTGGTCTTAGACTGCCATAACATTCGACCGGTCTGATCACCCAACGCACATCGCCACCCCTGGGAGGCAAGCTTTGGTGGTCGACCCAGTTGTTGAAGGCACTCGACTAACCAATGTCTTGATGGATGGTGGCAGTGGTTTGAACATATTATATGCTGAGACATTGAAAGGGATGGGCATTCCGATGTCCAGACTCAGTACCAGCAACATGAGTTTCCATGGAGTCATTCCTGGGAAGAAGGCTGAATCACTCGGCCAGATTGCTCTTGATGTGGTTTTCGGTGATTCCAAGAATTACCGCAAAGAAAAGTTGACGTTTGAAGTTGTAGACTTCCAGAGTGCCTATCATGCTATTTTGGGCAGGCCGGCTTATGCACGCTTCATGGCCCGACCATGTTATGTGTATCTCAAGTTGAAGATGCCTGGCCCCAAAGGTGTGATCACTATTACGGGCAATCGGAAGAAAGCAGAAGAATGTTTTCAGAAAGGTTCAAAGATCGCTGATGCTCAGATGGCGGTGGTGGAGCTGCAGGAATACCAGAAGACTGCAGACCCGAGTGATTTGTTGCGAGCCAAGAAGCCTGCCACAGAATCAGCTTTTCAGCCGTCTGGCGAAACGAAGACGGCTCACATCCACCCGACCGATCCTAGCGCTGCTCCAACTCATATCTCAACAACACTCGACTCCAAATAGGAAGAAGCGCTCATCCAGTTCCTCCGTGAGAACTGGGACATTTTCGCATGGAAGCCTTCTGACATGCCGGGTGTTCCCAGGGAGCTGGCTGAGCACCGCCTAAGAGTCGACTCAAAAGTAACACATGTCAAGGAACATCTCCGACGGTCCGCCATCCAGAAGAGAAAGGCTATTGGCGAAGAGGTGGCTCGGCTCTTAGCAGCGGAGTTCATCCGAGAAATCTACCACTCCGAGTGGCTCGCCAACGTTGTCATGGTCCCCAAGAAGGACAAGTCACTTCGCATGTGCATTGACTTTAAACATATCAATCGGGCCTTCCCGAAAGATCATTTTCCTCTCCCCCACATCGATCAGATAGTCGACTCGACTGCGGGATGTGAGCGACTGTCTTTTTTAGACGCTTATTCCGGGTACCATTAGATCCGTCCATTAAACAGCTTTCATCACTCCATTCGGGTGCTTTTGTTATGTTACCATGCCGTTCGGCATCAAGAATGCCGGAGCCACATTCATGAGGATGATTCAGAATTGTTTGCTCACTCAAATTAGTCGGAATGTGGAAGCATACATGGATGACATTGTGGTCAAGTCACGGAAGGGTTCCGACCTGCTGGCTAACCTTGCTGAAACCTTTGCCAACCTCAGGAGGTATGATATCAAGCTTAATCCATCAAAGTGCACATTCGGAGTTCCTGGCAGAAAATTACTCGGTTTTCTCGTTTCCGAACGGGGAATCGACGCCAATCCAGAAAAAGTCGGTACTATACTCCGAATGAAAAATCCTGTGCGAGTGCACGACGTCCAGAAGCTTACTGGTTGCTTGGCCACTTCAAGTCGATTCATATCCCGTCTCGGTGAAAAGGCATTGCCTCTTTCCGATTGATGAAGAAGTCCGACAAGTTCGAGTGGACTCCCGAAGCTGATGCAGCGTTTGCAGAGCTCAAAGCTCTGCTCTCCACCCAGCCGGTGCTTGCTGCCCCAATCAGCAAGGAGCCTTTGCTGCTTTACATCACAGCCACGGGACAAGTTGTCAGTACGGTACTTACGGTAGAGCGGGAAGAAGAAGGAAAAGCCTTCAAAGTTCAGCGCCCAGTATATTATATTTCTGAAGTTTTGACCCCATCGAAGCAAAGATATCCTCATTATCAGAAGCTTGTATATGGGATTTATATGACCATAAAGAAAGTTGCTCACTACTTCTCTGATCATTCCATTACAGTCGTTAGCGACGCTCCATTATCAGAGATCCTGCATAACAGAGATGCAACTGGTCGAGTGGCAAAATGGGCGACTGAACTCCTTCCTCTAGATATCAAGTTCGAGGCAAAGAAAGCTATCAAGTCCCAGGCAATAGAAGATTTCGTCGCCGAGTGGATTGAACAGCAACTGCCGACTCAGGTTCACTCGGAGCATTAGACCATGTTCTTCGACGGTTCCAAAATGCTGAGTGGTTCCGGTGCCGGGGTGGTGTTGGTCTCCCCCCGAGGAGATAAGCTTAGATATGTTCTTCAAATCCACTTTGATTCCTCCAATAACGAGGCAGAATATGAAGCACTTTTATATGGGTTGCGCATGGCCATTTCACTCGGCGTCCGTCGCCTCATGGTCTATGGCGACTCAGATTTGGTGGTTAATCAGGTGATGAAGGAATGGGACGTCAGAAGTCCAGCCATGACTGGTTATTGCAATGCAGTGAGGAAGCTGGAGAAGAAATTCGAGGGGTTAGAGCTTCATCACATACCCCGACTGAAAAATCAAGCAGTTGATGATTTGGCAAAAATAGGTTCCAAAAGAGAAGCCATTCCCAGCAATGTGTTTCTGGGACACATCCACACACCATCAGGTCAGGAGGATCCCTTCACTGAAGAGGCCCCGCAACCAAAAAGTGCCACGGATCCGACTGAAGTTGAAGTTCCAGCTGTGGTCGACCTAATCATGGAAGTCTTGGTCATCACTCCCGACTAGACAGTATCTTACATTGCGTACATCCTAAGGAAAGAACTCCCAGAGGACGAAGAGGAGGCTCGACAGATCGTCCGTCGATCCAAGGCCTTTACAGTCATAAAGGGACAGATGTATAGAGAAAGCGCGACTGGAGTCAGTCAGAAGTGTATAACACCAGAAGAAGGTCAGATGATCCTTGACGATATCCACTCGGGGGCCTGTGGTCATCATGCATCCTCTCGGACCATTGTGGCTAAAGCATACCGAGCGGGATTTTACTGGCCAAGGGCCAATGAAATGGCAAAAGAGATAGTCGACAAATGTGAAGGATGTCAGTATTACTCCAATATGTCGCACAAGCCCGCGTCAGCTCTGAAAACCATTCCACTCGTCTGGCCCTTCGCTGTTTGGGGGCTGGACATGGTTGGACCACTGAAAACGGGCAGGAGCGGCTTCACTCATGTGCTAGTAGTAGTCGACAAGTTCACCAAATGTATTGAAGCTAAGCCTATCAAGAATCTTGATGCTTGCACTGCTATCAGTTTCATCAGAGAGTTGATATTCAGATATGGAGTTCTGCACAGCATCATCACTGACAATGGGTCAAACTTCGATTCCGACAAATTCAGGGCCTTTTGCACCTCTCAGGGCACACGAGTCGACTATGCTTCGGTCGCTCACCCTCAGTTGAATGGACAGGCAGAAAGAGCAAACGGCCTAATTTTCAAATGACTGAAACCTCGACTGATGCTGATCTCAAGCACGCAGCAGGTGCATGGGTCGACGAGCTTCCATCAGTTCTTTGGGGATTGAGGACGACCGCGAACCGATCGACCGGA
The DNA here is from genome assembly GCF_003073215.2 of Triticum urartu. Classification (NCBI taxonomy): domain Eukaryota; kingdom Viridiplantae; phylum Streptophyta; class Magnoliopsida; order Poales; family Poaceae; genus Triticum; species Triticum urartu. The sequence goes on from NC_053027.1 coordinate 425,252,805, forward strand.
AGAACCCCATTCTTTCTGGTCTACGGAGCCGAAGCAGTCTTGCCGAGTGACATGCTTCACAACGCCCCTCGAGTCGAGCTCTACTCTGAAGAAGAAGCAGAAGAAGCCCGGCAGGACGCAGTCGAGCTCTACTCTGAAGAAGAAGCAGAACAAGCCCAGCAGGACGCAGTCGACCTCCTGGAAGAAGGAAGAGAAATGGCCATGATCCGATCGACCATCTATCAGCAAGACTTGCGTCGATTCCATGCCAGAAATGTGAAGAGTCGAGCCTTCCAAGAAGGAGACTTAGTCCTCCGAGTGGATCAGCAGAAATCACACAAACTTGCTCCTACTTGGGAAGGCCCCTTCATAATCACCAGAGTCCTCCACAATGGAGCGTATCACCTCTATAATGTCGATCGCCAGATTGATGAGCCACGAGCCTGGAATGCGGAGCTTCTCCGCCCCTTTTATACTTGAATTCTCACTCGGATGAGATGTAATAAAAAAAACTCCTGTAGTTTATTTATCAAAGACAAGAGCATTATAATTTTCTCAGCGATTGTTATTGTTTTTGTTTGCGTAAGAAATCCCCCAGTGGGTGGCTTAGCTGCGAATCCGCTTTGCCTAAGTTTGTAAAAATAATTTCCTACCGAGTGGTGAGCCAGCCTCCCACTCGGGGGCTTAGCTGCGAACTCGTTTCGCCTAAGTATTTAAAAATCCTACCGAGTGGAGAGCGATCCTCCCACTCGGAGGCTTAGCTGCAGTCCAGTACTCGCCTAAGTCGTCTCACTCGGAGACTTAGCTGCAGTCCGGCACTCGCCTAAGTTTGAAAAAATCCTACCGAGTGGAGAGCAATCCTCCCACTCGGAGGCTTAGCTGCAGTCCAGTACTTGCCTAAGTTTTCTCACTCGGAGACTTAGCTGCAGTCCGGCACTCGCCTAAGTTTGAAAAAATCCTACCGAGTGGAGGGCAACCCTCCCACTCGGGGGCTTAGCTGCAGTCCAGTATTCGCCTAAGTTTTCTCACTCGGAGACTTAGCTGCAGTCCGGCACTCGCCTAAGTTTGAAAAAATCCTACCGAGTGGAGAGCAATCCTCCCACTCAGGGGCTTAGCTGCAGTCCGGCACTCGCCTAAGTTTGAAAAAATCCTACCGAGTGGAGAGCAACCCTCCCACTCGGGGGCTTAGCTGCAGTCCAGTACTCGCCTAAGTTTTCTCACTCGGAGACTTAGCTGCAGTCCGACACTAGCCTAAGTTTGAAAAAATCCTACCGAGTGGAGAGCAATCCTCCCACTCGAGGGCTTAGCTGCAGTCCAGTACTCGCCTAAGTCTTCTCACTCGGAGACTTAGCTGCAGTCCGGCACTCGCCTAAGTTTGAAAAAAAATCCTACCGAGTGGAGAGCAATCCTCCCACTCGGGGGCTTAGCTGCAGTCCAGTACTCGCCTAAGTGTTTAAAAAATCCTATCGAGTGGAGAGCAAACCTCCCACTCGGGGGCTTAGCTGCAGTCCAGTACTCGCCTAAGTTTTCTCACTCGGAGACTTAGCTGCAGTCCGGCACTCACCTAAGTTTGAAAAAATCCTACCGAGTGGAGAGCAATCCTCCCACTCGGGGGCTTAGCTGCAGTCCAGCACTCGCCTAAGTTTTCTCACTCGGAGACTTAGCTGCAGTCTGGCACTCGCCTAAGTTTGAAAAAATCCTACCGAGTGGAGAGCAATCCTCCCACTCGGGGGCTTAGCTGCAGTCCAGTACTCGCCTAAGTTCTCTCACTCCGAGACTTAGCTGCAGTCCAGTACTCGCCTAAGTATGAAACACATCTCAACCCTCAAGGACGACGAGGTGCAGGTCGACTGCCACCTTCTGCTGGGGAGCTTCGCCACAAATACAATGTGCGCTCCATCCCACTCTGCAGTAACGAGGTGCGGGTCGACTACCACCTTCTCCTGGGGAGCTTCGCCACAAATACAATGTGTGCTCCATCCCGCTCTACAGTAACGAGGTGCGGGTCGACTGCCACCTTCTCCTGGGGAGCTTCGCCACAAATACAATGTGTGCTCCGTCCCGCTCTCCAGTAACAAGGTGCGGGTCGACTGCCACCTTCTCTCGAGGAGCTTCGCCACAAATACAATGCGCACTCCATCGCCGACCCGCAAGGACAACAAGGTGCTGGTCGACTGCTTCCTTCTCCTTCGAAGCTGCGCTACAAATACAAAAGTTGTGTCGAATAAAGAACAGGTTCACTCAGCAGGGGATTCATGAAGATATTCAACTATAAACCAAGTTCAGATAAATCCTAAAGGTTCCGGACCACAGATCGAAGTGCTCGGGCATTCAGCCCAAAAGAGTCTAATAGTTACAAAAACCACTCAGCATTCCGAGGCAAATTCAAGGTGAGGCATAAAAGTTTGTTTACTCCGCGGGAGGAGGACTAGCAGGCTCGACGAACTCGTCTAAGTCGACGCCGTCGGCAATCTGAGTGGCTGCAGCGATGAAAGTCTCCATAGAAGATCGGAAGTCATGCTTCTGGGTGTTGGCGACCTTGATTGCTGCCAGCTTATCTTGTCGCACCTCCTTGCAATGGACGCGAACCAAAGACAGAGCCACATCAGCGCCACACCGGGCAGAAGACTTCTTCCACTCCTGCACTCGGTCAGGGATTTTGTTAAGTCGAGTCATCAGGGACTCAAGATCATTTTGGAGCGTGGCCTCTGGCCAAAGTGCTGGGTCGATCCGTGACATGGCGACCTTCAGTCGAGCCAAGTAGTTCACGACACCGTCGATGCGGGATTCCAGTCGGAGCAGATTCATGGCAGTTTCATCTTTCACGGGAGAATTGATTGGATCCAAACCTGGTTCGATCCGCCCAGTCTCCTCCTCGAAGTTCTGGCAAAACTCTGCATTCACGATCCAAGAATAAGTCAATTTTCATACGCTGAGTCGACACAAAAAAAATCAGTCGGAACAAAATGTGCACCTTCAAGCTTGATGAACAACTTCTTGGCAAGGCTCCTCAGATAGCTTTCCAGATCATCCCTCGTGCGAGCGATGCCTTCCATCTTCTCACCCAGGTTGAGGTTCTCCTTCTTCCAGCACGAGCACTCCTTGTTGGCTTCGTTCAGAGCAGATTTCAGCTTGGTATTCTCTTCTTCCAACTGGCCGACTGAAGCCAGTTTCTGTTCAGCCAGAGCGGTCCTGTCATCAGCCTCCTTTCGAGCAGCAGCCAAATCCCGATCCTTCTTCGACAGAGCTTCTCTCAGTTTTTCTGCAAAGAAATGATGATTGATTCAGAAATAGTAGAAGGGTACTCAAGCCTAAGATAGACCAGTCGACAAACTCGTCTTACCAGTGCCGCCGTCCTTGACCTTTTGCAGCACTGTCTTGGCCAGCTCCAAGTCAAGGTTCAATTGAATCTGCTGTTTCTCCAAGTCAGCAAAGCGAGCTCCAAGATCACAAGATTTCTGAAATCAAAGGGGAGAAGTTATTTTACAGCGAAAAACGACAAATACAATAAGTACTAAGACTACGGTCGACTGCCCGCAGTCCACCATAGTCTCGGGGACTACACCCAATGGGTGCACTTTGCGTGCCCCCACCGGTTCTGATCCCACTCGACAGGCCCGCCGGAGTCGAGTGCAGGGAGTAAAAAAAAGGGGGAGAGAAAGTAGAACTCAGACCACTGGTTTACACTCGACAAAATGCAAAGACTACAGTCAACTGCCAGCTGTCCACCGTAGTCTCGGGGACTACACCCAGCGGGTGCACTCAGCGTGCCCCACTAGTTCAAAAATTCAATCGACGCACCCAGTGGGTGTACAGATGCAAAGATTTTCGGAAAGAGTCTTCAGATAGCATATCCTAACAGAACAAGCGGCGACAAACTAACCTGGACGTTGCTCTGGAGAGCCGAGCTGGCATCGTAGGCGGCTTGGCTGGCGTCCCGCACCGTCTTCATCTTCTCCATCATAATGCCCGCCTGGCGTATGGCTTCCCTGGCAGCATTCACCTCGTCCTCTGGGACATGATGGGTCACAAAAACTGAAGGCGGGTCGACAGGGGCCTGAGCAGTCGACGAGGAAGGCAAGGCACTCGACAATGGCACGGCAAAGGTAACAGAACCCCGATTGGCATCGCCAGCATCCTGAACGACTGGCTCCACCCTCGGCATCGATTGTGGCACCTTGCTCACAGGAGCTTGCCTATTTTTCCTCGCCAAAGGCCTCTCAGGCTCTTCATCATCATCATCAGGGAGGTCAATAATGTTAGGGGCTGTTCAAAGTTCAATCGACAAAATCACATCACCCAATGGTACACATTGCAGTTGAATCGACCAAAATAAAGATAGTATGGCAGAAATCATACCCAGATTAGAAGTGACCGCATCCTCCATCACCTCATCATCGTCCCTATAAGATGAGGTCCCGGAAGTAGCAGCGCTGACAATTCCAAAGTTCGTCCGGTTAAAACAAGAAAAACAAACAGCACAGAGCATCGAGTAAATATGAAGGGAGACACTCACACGGAAGCGATGGGGATGTCAATCTTAATCTTCGGCAACGCCTTCCGAAGCTTCGGCTCTGCGACTTTGGGATGCTTTGACGCTTTTTTAGTCGGAGTTGGCGAAGAGGTCCGAGGACGCTTCGAAGAATGACCAGCTTGAGCAATTGCCTTTTCACGGGCGCTCGGTCGTTCTTGGTCAAGTTTGGACCGCCTCTCCCTGCGAGGAGGTGACTCGACTTCTTCTTCGTCACTTGGATCGTCGCTTTCTTTGTCTCCTCTACCATCAGACTCCCATTCGCCACTGTCGCCGCCGCTCGCTTCTCCTTCCGGGTCCTGCTCTTGCTCTGCGTTGGGCATTGAATACATTTCAATAATGGCCTGAAAGACGGCAGGAAGAACAAAGTCAGTCGACTCAGTATAGGCACCTGCGCGAGTGAATTCAGATTACAAACAAAAACTCAGAATCAGACCTTCTCTGGTACATGAGACTGGTCGAGTGGAGGAACTCTCCTAGCTCCCCTGGGGTTGTCCTTGTTTCCGGTCATGCCCGATAGCCACTTCTCCAGTGTGTCGTCATCGACCTCCTCCGGGTGAATCCGAGTGGAGTCTTCAAGACCCGAATACATCCACATCGGATGGTCTCGGGCTTGAAGAGGCTGGATGCGCCGCTGAAGGGAGACCTCCAAGAGATCCATACCAGTGACCCCATCATGGATAAGCTGGACCACTCGCTCTACCAGCACCCTCACCCGCGCCTTCTCCTCCAGGAGCACCTTCAAAGGGGAGGGTTTCCTCACTCGGTCCATGGTGAAAGGAGGGAGGCCAGTCGACTGCCCTGGCGTCGACTGGTCTTTGCAGTAAAACCAGGTCGACTGCCATCCGCGAACTGAGTCGGGAAGAATCATGGCCGGAAAGGAGCTTTTCCCTCTCATCTGGACACCAAGACCCCCACACATCTGAATCACTTGAGTCCTCTCGTCACTCGGATTAGCTTTTTTCACCGTCTGGGAGCGACAAGTGAAAATGTGCTTGAAAAGGCCCCAGTGAGGCCGACAACCCAGGAAATTCTCACACAAAGAAACAAAAGCGGCGAGATAAACGATTGTGTTGGGAATGAAGTGGTGGAGTTGTGCCCCAAAGAAGTTCAGAAATCCCAGAAAGAAAGGGTGAGGAGGCAAGGAAAATCCACGGTCGACGTGGGTGGCAAGGAGAACGCGCTCACCCTCCCGAGGTTGCGGCTCAGATTCCTTCCCCGGGAGCCGCGCCGATTCATAGGGGATCAATCCTCCTTTGGCTAGGTCGTCGACGTCTTCTTGGGTGATCGTTGAGCGGATCCAGTCGCCCTGGATCCAGCCCTTCGGCAGGCCGGTTCGCGAGGAGGACCCACCCCGACTGGTCGCCTTCCCCTTCGACCTCGCCGTCGCCTTCTTCGCCCGCTCTAGAGCCGCTGTATTCTCCTTCCCCATCATCATCGGCGAAACGCGTACGGAGCGGTGGCGCTGTGGCGAGGGCGAGCGCGGCGAGGGAGCGTGAAGAGGAGAAGAGATAATGGGGACGCACCGTTCGAAGAGACCCCGGTCCGACGCCTTATATGAGGCCGCTTCTGAGTGGCTGACTGGTAGGCCCAAGCGGCCCTGTCAAATCCCGTAACGATCACGCACGTGATACGTGGCGAAAAAGGTGGCGCGGGGATCGAGGCAGCTTCGCTCTATCCCATCCGATTACTGTGGCTTCCCCCGTCCCGCGCGCTTCCCAAAATACGGATCCCGCGAAATCTGCGGGCAGCAGAACAACTTGTCAGACCGAAGATCTCCTCCACACCATCACTCGGAACCTTTCAAGTAAAGAAACTCACTCGACAAAAAGCTAAGAATGGATCAAGGCGACTGAAAAGGAAGTTGATGTCATCACTCAGGATTCATTGACCCGAAACCAGGTATACTCATGGCATGAAAAATGAGTCGGGAAAATTCTCAACTCCTTCCCCACTCAAACCTCGATCCATTCGGGGGCTAATGACAAAGCTATGTACCTAGGGTAGGGTCATGGACCTGTCCAAACTGCCCTACCCAAGGACATCTCTAGAATAAATCACCTTTCAATCGACTTGGAGGTGTTCCACTCGACAGACTCGAAGACACTCGACCAAGAAGCGATCACTCGACCAAGACCAAACCACTCGACGGCCAGGAAACCTAAAGGCACTCCGCATGCTAACGGTTGGTTTTTAAGTAGCCTTTATGGTCATCATAGCACTTTATTAAGGGCGTTACCAGTAATGCCCGACCTTAATGTATTTAAAACCCTGCATAACTGAGGGCCGGAGGGGTCCGGCGAACTCTATATAAGCCACCCCCCTCCTCAGTGTAAAGGGTTCGCACCCTGTAAACCATGCACGCATAATCCAGTCGACCGCCTCCGGGCTCCGAGACGTAGGGCTATTACTTCCTCCGAGAAGGGCCTGAACTCGTAAACCTCGTGCGCTTACAACTTCTCCATAGCTAAGATCTTGCCTATCCATACTTACCCCCCTACATTACTGTTAGACTTAGAACCACGACACCCCCCTAGCCAGATAAATAAATTGTCTATAAAAGGGATGGGGGTTCTTAGATCCGATCTATACCATCCTCCCCCCAGCGAGAATCCATCAGAGCGCGTTTCGGAAAGATCCATTCCAGCATGGCCGACCTCCGCAGCTCCTCCTCCCGCCCCCGTAGCCCTAAGCCCGGTGATTGGGAGAGGTGTTTAGTCCCACACAGTCGATTAGTCGAACTGCAGACTAAGGGATTTCTCCCTCCGGCGTATATGTTGCCCGTCCGAGCCGGGCTCGCCACCTATAATGGCGGGGAGCAAGCGGAGAGCTTCCCCAGCCCCTCTACGGGAGAGCGGGTATGCCTTGTCCCCTATCTATTGAGGGGACTCGGATTTCCGATTCATCCATTCCTCCGCGGGCTCCTGGAGTTTTACAGCCTTCAACTGCATAATTTCACCCCTGCTTGCATCTTACACATCGCCGGCTATGTTACCCTCTGCGAGTTGTTCCTGGGCTGCGAGGCTCATTTCGAGGTGTGGAAAAGGTTATTTTGCCTCGTCCCTCGCACACAGAAGGGATCACTTTATCAAGTGGGCGGAGCCGAAATATGGCGCATTGCCGAAATCGGATACCTGTCCGGTAATCCGAAGAAGACGTCCAAAGACTGGCCTTCAGAATGGTTTTACATGGAGGACGTCCCCCTTTCGGACCCTATTCGGCGGGGCCTTCCTGAGTTCAGCAATGCTCCTCTGAAGAAACGCCGAAGTTGGCGCCCACGGAGCCCCCAGGAGGAAGACAACGGGGAAGTCCTTTACCTGATGAACCAAATTAAAGCGCTAGCTCAATCAGGATTGACAGTAATCGAGGTTATGTCAATATGCATAATGCGGGGAGTGCAACCGCTTCAATATCGAGGGCACCCCTTGTGGTGTTTTAACGGGGAAGATGACGCCACCCGTTGTGGGCGTAAGGGTCCGGACAACGCTGCCGCTTTGGCAAAAATTCTGTCCGAACTGTTCAAGGGAGAGGAAGAGGAGTTCCTCCGCATCAAGCCACGGGATGGATTCTCTATGTACAACCCTCCAAGATGGGTGAGTTATATCTCCTTACTCCCATTCTTCCCGCATTCTTCATCGTAGGCACTCACCTTGCCATTTTTCCAGCAGGGACTACGAAAAGCCATAAGGGAGGTCAGCAGCCCATCTCCACAACCATAGGACCCTGACCGGTCTCTTGATGCTGGACTCGAAGAGGATCCAGTCATATTCGTGGAGCTAATAGACCGGAAGTTCTATCGACTAAGCTGTGATGACGCCATGGTGGCCATTACGGCCGACTATCCCGGACTGCTTCCTGCATCGCATGTAAGAAAAACCAAAAATCCCAACTCCAAAAACTAAGATCCCCTTTTAGACACTTCACCTACCATATACATATGGCGTTTTTACAGGGAAGGCATTTGGGACGCCCTGCCAAACCCGCAGCAACTCGCCAACAAGAGGCACCGAGGTCAGGCAGGCCAAAAAGGAAGGCGGTCAGGACGGAGACGCCGGCGCAAAGGTAAAACAAAAACCCCGCTCCGTGGTTGTCGTCTTTCTCGAAATGTAATGACGCCTGTGTTTCTTTAACAGAAAAAACGCTTGCCGGAATATGTCCGGCGATGTTGCTAATCACACTTCCACCAGTCGGGCGCCAGGACCGGACATAGAGGCGGAAGCTGATATGGGGCGGGTGCAGGATAATCCTCCTACAGAGGATGTAGATAGATTATCCTCCACAAATTCAGAAGTGGAAAGCGCCATGAATCATAGGCGCCGCCGGGCCATACTCCGCAACGCTTGTTTCTCACTAGAGGCATTTGATGCCTTCAATTCTGGAGAGGCATACCTCCGTGCTACTCAAGATGGTCTAGCCAGAGCCTCGGATCAGTATGTAAAGGATGTATGGGTAAGTAAATCTGATGATTATATGTATCAGTAGCCCCTGAGACTTGAAACAGTTAGCAGAACTGATTTAAGGATCATCTTTATTGTGCAGGTTCTTACAGAGAAGAATACTCGGCTGTCACAGGAGCTGGAGGAATGCAAGGCCCAACTGCGGGCCGCTGTTGCCGCATTGAAGGAATCGAAAAAGTCCCCCGCAGGTAACATTTAAAGACTGATGGTTACCATATAGTGTGCAGCGTGGCTGCAGATCTAACAATAGATGTTGCAGATGAATCCGGAGGAAATCTGGAGGACCAGCATGTCGTGCGGGAGCTACAGGTGTCAGGACCCCGATTCCAAGCCACATCGATCTAGCCGGTAACACCTCATATCACTTTGCGGCCTCATGCACGGTATCCCACGGGTGTCGCCTTACCATGGCCCGGTACCGTTTGCGCCTTTTGGCTCACGTAGATGATAGTGTTGCTAGCATCCATATGACAGAGAACCCGGGCCGACATGGCTAGTCGTGAACCCAAAGCGGCACAGACCTATGGAGATAGGCATACATGAATCACATCGAGCATGTCGGTCATTAGCGAGTGATTCCGGGCTGTAGCACTGGGCTAACAGGACTCCAGGGAACCCAGGCTGTAGCAGGCTAGGCAGGACTCCAGAAATCACCGCGTGACATTTCCCAGAAGGGACAGACATAGGAACAAAGTGAAACACATGCCGGCCAGTGAAGTGTTCTGAACAGTAGTGCTGGGCTAGCAGGACTCCGGTGAACCGGGCTGTAGCAGACTACTATGGCTCGAGGAACACTAGACTACATTTCCCCATAAGAAAGGCTGCCAAGGATAAACAACTAGATTGTCGGATCCCACTCATACCAAGCATTTCAGTCATACACACAATATGCCCGATATGAGTACATACAACATGGCATCACAACAAAACTCTACAACTCAAGTACTTTATTTAAAGGCTCCAGAGAGCCATACATAACAAGTTCATACAGTTAGGGGTCACATGACCCGACACTCAAGTCATACAATCATACAAGCACAAGCGGAAGTAAATAGTCTGAGTACAGACACTAGAAAGAAAGAAGGCTTCTCGAAGCCTGTCTATCTACATAGGGCCCTCCATGGCCAGGATCACCACCTGGGTGGCTAGTCACTCATCGACGTCAAGGTCTATGTAGAACCCATCGGAGGGGGCGGTGTTGTCGTCTGAAAACAGTAATTAAGCAAACATGAGTACAAAAGTACTCAGCAAGTCTTACCACAGAACCTACTATACATGCTCATCTTCAAGAAGGTGGTGGGGTTATTGCAGCAAGCCAGCTTTGACTCTTGGCTAAGCTATCCTACGGAACTCCACTAGTAAAATAGTTTTCGCACACGAGTCCACTACTCACCAACACAATACTCCACCGGGGATCCTCCCTCGTCATCCTATGAGAGGGCCATCCTCGGTACTCACACTTATCTTGAGTCTTTTAGTAGTATCCATTAACTTGTCTATGAACTGTATAGGCAACCAAGTAGTCCTTTACCGCGGACGCGGCTATTCGAATAGTTTTATACCCTGCAGGGGTGTACTTCTTCATACACGCTTTCACCACTTACCGCCGTTTACACGACATGTACTCGGCAACCTTCAAGCGGAAGCCCAGCGAGGGTGTCGGCCACGGCCTACCTAAACACTTAAGTCTCTAGTCCAGGTTTATCACCTATCCAGGTTCCATCCGCAGGGAGTTTGGCCGAGGTTTCCACATACGGCCCCGAACGATGTGAACAGGGTTCCGAGACGCCAAACAGGCACCCGGCATACCCGGCCACGGTGTATCTACCGCAACATAGCCCACCCCTAGGGTTAGCGCTACGCATGGCCGCCAACACATAACCTACAAATACTAGAAACTATTTGCAACTCCTAGACAGAGTACTAGGGTGATTAAGAAGCCGAGAGGGTCCATTGGTTTCGGGCCCAATGTATGGTAGTAATTGCATCTTAAATCACACATACAGATCTCAGTTCTTATGGACGGCCTCAATGGAACAACCCACCATGTACTCCTACATGGCCTCTCATCGATACCTTTACCAAAACATGTTCAACACATCCCTCATATTACCGACATAATCATATCACTCTAGCCCATCACCCAGATGAACCAGACCTGACACAACTCTAAGCATAGCAGGCATAGCAAGGTAGGAATCACATACATGGCTCAATCAACTCCTACACATGCTAGTGGGTTTCATCTAGTTACTGTAGCAATGACAGGTCATGCAGAGGATAAGGGTTCTACTACCGCAGCACACAACATTTTGAATCGCGTTGTCTTAATGCAGTAAACAAGAGCAGAAGCGAGAACATGGGTTTGTATCGGAATGATCAATGGGTTGCTTGCCTGTTGTAGAGGTAGTAGGGTACTGCCCTTCAGACGGATACTCGGGGTTATCCTCGGAGGCAGAACCTACCACAAAAGACACACCGAACATAATCAACACATGGCAATATGCAACAATATGATGCATGCTATGACATGGCAAGATGAAAATGTCTTGGCCTAATGCAAGCTAAAACAGAAGGGGATGAACTCATTTGAATCAAAGATTCAAATATTAGCTCATTAAACATGGCCTTATTAGTGCATCACCTTATTTTGCTTAAACAGCAAGGTTAACTTGTTTTGTCATGCATGAAACCATTACAGATGGATAGATTGAATTTTTCTGATCATTTTTCATATATAAATCTTTGCATTTGGAGCTATGGTTGATTTTCTATGATTTTTAGAAGTTTTGGATATTTTATGGAATTCTCTATATAAAAATAAATCCAGAAGTTAGTTATTGTGTCAGCAGTGCGTCAGGGTGACGTCAATGGTCAACGGGGACGTCCAGGTCAACCTGACCAGTGGGTCCCGCGTGTCAGCGGCTATTTAAACTAACTAAAATTAGTTAAAACTAATCTGTGTTAATTAGCAGAGGGGGCCCACTTGTCATAGACTCAGGGGAGTCTACCTGGGCCCACCCAGTCAAGGTCAACGGGTCAAACCCGCCGGCGAGGCCAGACGCGGCGGAGGGCTGCGGGTTTTGTGCTCCGGCCACCAAAACGATGGCGGAGAGCATCTACGCATAGCTGGGAGCAAGGCGCATCGAGTGGTGGCAGTGGGTGGAGCTAGGGTGGCCGAAGACGTCGCCGGCGACGACCTTGGCGGCCGCCGGAGTTCGGGCGAGGCCGGAACCGAGGCTGCGGGGCACGGCGAGGCGCGTGGAATGATGCTACGGGCTCCTGCGGGTGCAGTGAGTGCGTTGGTCGCAATGGTGTGGCCGGTGGGTGGCCGGAGACACGTCGGCGACGAGCTCGGCGGCGACGGGTGCTCAGGTGAGCGTGGTACGGTGCACACGGTGCGGGAGGGGGTTAATGGAGAGGGGGAGGACGGAGCTGGGCTCACAGCGATTGCAGCAAGCGTCGAAGTGGGCTCGGGGAAGGCCGGAGCTGAGCGGGGCGACGATGGCGATCTCGGCGGCCGGAGTTGGGGAGACGGGGTCAGCGGCAACTCTAGAGCGGGCGAGCGCTCGGGGCTCAGCCTGCTCGAAGGAGTGGAAGGCGGCGGAGCTTCTGGACACGGTGGCTCGGCGCGGGGATGATGGAGGGCGCGACTACGGCGGTGAGACGGCGGCAGGTGCGTCGGCCATGGTGCGGGAGAGCGAGGGAGAGAGACAGAGGGGCGAGTGAGGTGTCCGCGGGGTTGGGGAGGCGACGTGGAGCCTATCCGACGTCCAGGCGCGTGACGCGGCAAGCTGCTGGCGCCGTGGCGAGCTCGCGCTCGCCGGCGTCAGCTCTCTGCCTGCGTGGCGGGGATGAAGCAGCTGGCTGGCATGGACCAGCACAGCGCTGGGCCCCAGGTGGGCCGGCTAATGGGCTGCGGCCAGGTAAGTTCTCTCCCTCTCTTTTAATTCTATTTTTCTATTTTTATTTATTCTGTAACTTTACGGCTTTATTAGAAATACTAAAACATTTCCAAAAATCCTGAAAATAATTGTGGACTCTGTTTGGAATATTTCCAACAGCCCACACTTATTTCCAGAATTATTTGAGCATTTAAATTATTTTATAGCATTTAAATGCCCAAATTCAAATACTTATGATTTAATTCAATGACCTTTTGTTGACCTAGAAAATTGTGCACCAATTTTGCCAGAGGTTCTAACCCAAGACAAAGAGAGTGAACTTTTTAGAAGGGCATTTCAGGTTCGTTGAAAAATAATTTTAGTAAACTCTTGTTGTTTCCAGGGGGGTGCTGGGGTTTCTGTCTTCCCCATTTCAAATTTAAGAGGAAATTAAACATGATGCACACTCTAATGCTTGAACTAACTAGGGTGTGACAACAGGCTGGCGAACGCATGCTGACTGAGGTTAGGCGGGAGAAAAACAATCTCCAAGACACCAATACCAAGCTGAGTGTGGAACTAAAAGACGTTCGAGCCCAGCTTGCAGACTCCAAGAAGGAGAATAAGTGGCTTCGACGCGGCATTTTCAGTAAGTGCTTGAACGAATCCTTTTGAAGGAGTTCGGCAAAGAAGCCGACTAACAGTGTTATGTCTGTAGGTATGCTGACGAGTCGTCCCACTGAGGAAATGCCCAGGTCTGCGGGTGATCTTCTATCCGAGCTCTCACAACTTCACGAACAAGTTCGGCAGGTAATGCAAGGTGTTTCCCAGGCCTTATGGCCATCCGTCTCCTTGCCAGAAGGTGTTGCAGAGCTTACGGAGAAGCTCAAGGGAGCACAGCGGCACTTCTGATTATGGAAGATATCGGCCTGCCCTCAAGGTGCCAGGGAAGCCTGGGCCATGGTGAAGACGCGGTATACCAAGGCTGACCCAAATCACATGGACGAGGTCGGACCTGTGGGGCCCGACGGGAAAGAGATTCCCGTTAGCTTAGTTTATGGGCAAGTAGAATTAGCCGCAAAGTATTCCCAACATGATTGTAGGCTAGACCGCCTGTTGGATGGTATAGAAGAGGAATTTAGTTAGTCTGCATGACTATGTAATTAAAGTGACATGTATAATGCCTTCTAGCCGGATTGTAGATCATTTGTCATGGTGGTCCTTTTCGCTTCAACCTCAGGACCCGATAGTCCGGAGTGTATCCGAATACCCGCTCGGTTATATAGGAACCGGGGTATGCGTGGAGACCAAGCGTAGGGGTCATTAGTGCTTGAACAGACAAGTGCCCAACTAGTTATGTTATATTACATGGGTAGTAAGAAACTTCTTCCAGGGAGAATAGTTCCGTTAAGGGTTCCTTTCCCTGGGTATGCATGCCCTAAAGTGCATGTCTGGACTGCTATAGGAAACGCCGGAAAAAACATCTGGGGGCACATATGGAAAATAAATAAAAATCATCTTTTGTTCACCGACCGAATATTCCCTTAAGAACGCTAGCTTTCGGCTTCACCCAGTCTGAGGTACACATCCGGCTGACCTGGCAGTAACAATCGCAGAGGTGCTACCCTTATACCCTAGCCGAAATTAATGGGAATGTAGGGCATAAATACAAGAGCCAGGCAACCCAGCTTGGCCAAAACTTAAGTCATATCGATGCATATAATGGCGAAAAAGGTACATGCGGAAGTATAACACATGTGCGGGGCATGAGGCCCAGATAAATAATTAAGCTTCTGTGAAAGAAGCCCCCAGGTATGATGAGCGCGGCTAGCGCATTTATAATGTGCAAGCGAGGCACAAGTTGGCCCTTGAAGGCCTAGGAAAAGAATAAAAGAAAGAAAGAAAGAAAAACAAGACAGATAATGTATATGCAAAAAATGGACAGAGGAAGGGGAGGAACATAGAGTCCGGCGCTAGGCGTAGAATCTTCGGAGCCTGGCCGCGTTCCATGGGTTCGGCTCGAGTCGATTAGTCGATCCATCCCGCAGTCGGTACGCTCCACCGGTCAGAACTTGCTCAATAATGAAGGGACCTTCCCATTTGGGCTCGAGCTTGTTCTTTTTCATATTCGGCAGGCGTAGAACTAGTTCGCCAACGTTATAAGTTTTGGCCCGTACTTCTCTGCTTTGGTATCTGCGAGCCTGTTGCTGATAAAATGTGGAACTGGCTTTTGCTACGTCGCGCTCCTCCTCCAGGGTGTCCAGACTGTCCTGCCGATCGAGCTCGGCTTCTCTTTCTTCGTACATGCGCACTCGAGGTGAGTCATGAATTATGTCACAGGGCAAGACTGCCTCTGCGCCGTACACCATAAAGAAGGGTGTATATCCGGTACTACGATTCGGCATGGTCCGCAGCCCCCAGAGTACGGAGTGGAGCTCCTCTACCCAGTGCGTGTTTGACTCTGTTAAGGAACGCACTAATATGGGTTTAATGCCGCTCATTATAAGACCGTTTGCTCGCTCAACTTGGCTGTTGGTTTGTGGGAGATAGACTGAAGCATAATCGAGCTTGATGCCCATTTTGCTGCACCAGAGTTTTACCTCATCGGCCGGGAAGTTCGTACCGTTGTCAGTGGTGATGCTGTGGGGGACACCATAACGGTGTACGACCCCGGATATGAAGTCTATCACCGGTCCGGATTTGGCTGTTTTAACAGGTTTGGCCTCTATCCATTTGGTGAATTTATCCACCATGACCAGTAAGTATTTTTTCTTGTGGGTTCCCCTTTAAGGGGTCCAACCATGTCAAGCCCCCAGACCGCGAAGGGCCACGTAATGGGGATTGTTTGGAGGGCGGTGGGTGGCATGTGGCTTTGATTTGCAAAGAGCTGGCAACCGGCGCAACGTTGGATCAAGTCATGTGCATCTGCCTGGGCCATTGGCCAACAGAATCCTGTACGGAAGGCCTTGCTTACAAGAGCCAGGGCTGCGGCATGGTGACCACCGAGTCCGGCGTGAATTTCTGCCAAAAGGTTCCGCCCTTCCTCTTCGGAGATGCACCTTTGAAGGACTCCGATAGTGCTTTTTTTGTACAATTCTCCCTCATGGACCCTGTAGGCCTTGGATTGCCGCACTATGCAGCGTGCCTCATTTTGGTCCTCCAGAAGTTCCTGTCTAGTTAGGTAGGCCAGGAATGGTTCTGTCCACGGGGCAATGATGGCGATTATTACGTGGTCTGAAGGTGTTATTTCGGTGGCGGACCCTCCGATTGTGTCAGAGTGTTCAGTATCGGGTATTTTGGCTGGGTCCGGACTATTGTTACCGGTGTCCCCTTCCCATCCTACGGATGGCTTGAACAGCCTCTCCAAAAATATGTTGGGGGACCGCATCATGTTTTGCGCCGATGCGGGCGAGGATATCCGCCTCATGTTTCTATGGCTCGCCGATCATCGGGCAAGTCAGTCAAAGTCCATACTTCATTTCCATACATGGATCCTATCTCGGATTTCATGGCTTCCAGCCATTTCTCGGAATCCGGTCCCGCCATCGCTTCTTCATAGTTCGAAGGTTCACCCTTGTCTAACAACATGATTTCCAAGACAGGGTTGCCGTACCACTCTGGTGCGGAACGTGTCCTTGTGGACCTACGAAGTTCAGTAGCAACTTGATCTGAACTTTCATGATCAACATCATTAACTTCCTCTCTAGTCGGTGCAGGCACCTCAGGAACATTCTCCTGAGTTGCGCCACTTTCCGGTTCAAGAGGTAATACTTCATCAAGTTCTACTTTCCTCCCACTTATTTCTTTCGAGAGAAACTCTTTCTCTAGAAAGGACCCATTCTTGGCAACGAAGATCTTGCCTTCGGATCTGAGGTAGAAGGTATACCCAACAATTTCTTTAGGGTATCCTATGAAGACGCATTTTTCCGACTTGGGTTCGAGCTTTTCAGGTTGAAGTTTCTTGACATAAGCATCGCATCCCCAAACTTTTAGAAACGACAGCTTAGGTTTCTTCCCAAACCATAATTCATACGGTGTCATCTCAACGGATTTCGACGGAGCCCTATTTAAAGTGAATGCGGCAGTCTCTAAAGCATAGCCCCAAAATGATAACGGTAAATCGGTAAGAGACATCATAGATCGCACCATATCTAATAGAGTGCGATTACGACGTTCGGACACACCATTACGTTGAGGTGTTCCAGGCGGCGCGAGTTGTGAAACTATTCCACATTTTCTTAAGTGTGTGCCAAATTCGTGACTCAAGTATTCTCCCCCACGATCTGATCGCAAGAACTTGATTTTCCTGTCACGTTGATTTTCAACCTCACTCTGAAATTCCTTGAACTTTTCAAAGGTCTCAGACTTGTGTTTCATTAAGTAGACATACCCATATCTACTCAAGTCATCAGTGAGGGTGAGAACATAACGATAACCACCACGAGCCTCAACACTCATTGGACGGCACACATCTGTACGTATGATTTCCAATAAGTTGGTTGCTCGCTCCATTGTTCCTGAGAACGGAGTCTTGGTCATTTTACCCATGAGGCATGGTTCGCACGTGTCAAATGATTCGTAATCAAGAGACTCTAAAAGTCCATCTGCATGGAGCTTCTTCATGCGTTTGACACCTATGTGACCAAGGCGGCAGTGCCACAAGTATGTGGGACTATCATTATCAACCTTACATCTTTTGGTATTCACACTATGAATATGTGTAGCATTACGCTCGAGATTCATTAAGAATAAACCATTCACCATCGGAGCATGACCATAAAACATATCTATCATATAAATAGAACAACCATTATTCTCGGATTTAAATGAGTAGCCATCTCGAATTAAACGAGATCCTGATACAATGTTCATGCTCAAAGCTGGCACTAAATAACAATTATTGAGGTTTAAAACTAATCCCGTAGGTAAATGTAGAGGTAGCGTGCCGACGGCGATCACATCGACCTTGGAACCATTCCCGACGCGCATCGTCACCTCGTCCTTCGCCAGTCTCCGTTTATTCCGCAGCTCCTGCTTTGAGTTACAAATGTGAGCAACCGCACCGGTATCAAATACCCAGGAGCTACTACGAGTACTGGTAAGGTACACATCAATTACATGTATATCACATATACCTTTCGTGATGCCGGCCTTCTTGTCCGCTAAGTATTTGGGGCAGTTCCGCTTCTAGTGACCACTTCCCTTGCAATAAAAGCACCCAGTCTCGGGCTTGGGTCCATTCTTTGGCTTCTTCCCGGCAGCTTGCTTACCGGGCACGGCAACTCCCTTGCCGTCCTTCTTGAAGTTCTTCTTACCCTTGCCTTTCTTGAACTTAGTGGTTTTATTCACCATCAACACTTGATGTTCCTTTTTGATTTCTACCTCCGCTGATTTCAGCATTGAATATACCTCAGGAATGGTCTTTTCCATCCCCTGCATATTGAAGTTCATCACAAAGCTCTTGTAGCTCGGTGGAAGCGACTGAAGGATTCTGTCAATGACCGCGTCATCCGGGAGATTAACTCCCAGCTGAGTCAAGCGGTTATGTAACCCAGACATTGTGAGTATGTGCTAACTGACAGAACTATTTTCCTCCATTTTATAGCTGAAGAACTTGTCGGAGACTTCATATCTCTCGACCCGGGCATGAGCTTGAAAAACCATTTTCAGCTCTTCGAACATCTCATATGCTCCGTGTTTCTCAAAACGCTTTTGGAGCCCCGGTTCTAAGCTGTAAAGCATGCCACACTGAACGAGGGAGTAATCATCAGCACACTGCTGCCAAGCATTCATAACGTCTTGGTTCTCTGGGATGGGTGCGTCACCTAGCGGTGCTTCTAGGACATAATCTTTCTTGGCAGCTATGAGGATGATCCTCAGGTTCCGGACCCAGTCCGTATAGTTGCTGCCATCATCTTGCAGCTTGGTTTTCTCTAGGAACGCGTTGAAGTTGAGGACAACGTGGGCCATTTGATCTACAAGACATATTGTAAAGATTTTAGATTAAGTTCATGATAATTAAGTTCATCTAATCAAATTATTTAATGAACTCCCACTCAGACGGACATCCCTCTAGTCATCTAAGTGAAACATGATCCGAGGCAACTAGGCCGTGTCCGATCATCACGTGAGACGGACTAGTCAACATTGGTGAACATCTCCATGTTGATCGTATCTTCTATACGACTCATGCTTGACCTTTCGGTCCTCCGTGTTCCGAGGCCATGTCTGTACATGCTAGGCTCGTCAAGTCAACCTAAGTGTATTGCGTGTGTAAATCTGGCTTACACCCATTGTATTCGAACATTAGAATCTATCACACCCGATCATCACGTGGTTCTTCGAAACAACGAACCTTCGCAATGGTGCACAGTTAGGGGGAACACTTTCTTGAAATTATTACGAGGGATCATCTTATTTAAGCTACCGTCGTTCTAAGCAAATAAGATGTAAAACATGATAAACATCACATGCAATCAAATAGTGACATGATATGGCCAATATCATTTGCTCCTTTGATCTCCATCTTCGGGGCTCCATGATCATCGTTGTCACCGGCATGACACCATGATCTCCATCATCATGATCTCCATCATCATGTCTTCTTGAATTTGTCTCGTGATCTATTACTTCTACTACTATGGCTAATGCTGTAGCAATAAAGTAAAGTAATTACATGACGTTTATGTTGACACGCAGGTCATAAATAAATAAAGACAACTCCTATGGCTCCTGCCGGTTGTCATACTCATCGACATGCAAGTCGTGATTCCTATTACAAGAACATGATCAATCTCATACATCACATAGATCATTCATCATTCATCACAACCTTTGGCCATATCACATCACAAAACACTTGCTGCAAAAACAAGTTAGACGTCCTCTAATTGTTGTTGCAAGTTTTTACGTGGCTGCTATAGGTTTCTAGCAAGAACGTTTCTTACCTATGCCAAAACCACAACGTGAATTGCCAATTTCTATTTACCCTTCATAAGGACCCCGTTCATCGAATCCGATCCGACTAAAGTGGGAGAGACAGACACCCGCCAGCCACCTTATGCAACTAGTGCATGTCAGTCGGTGGAACCGGTCTCACGTAAGCGTACGTGTAAGGTTGGTCCGGGCCGCTTCATCCCACGATGCCGCTGAATCAAGATAAGACTAGTAACGGCAAGCAAATTGACAATATCGACGCCCACAACTACTTTGTGTTCTACTCGTGCATAGTAACTACGCATAGACCTAGCTCATGATGCCACTGTTGGGAAACGTAGCAGAATTTTAAAATTTTCTACGCATCACCAAGATCAATCTATGGAGTCATCTAGCAACGAGGGAGAGAGGAGTGCATCTACATACCCTTGTAGATCACGAGCGGAAGCGTTCAAGAGAACGGGGATGATGGAGTTGTACTCGCCGTGAACCAAATCACCGATGACCAAGTGCCCAACGGATGGCACCTCCGTGTTTAACACACGTACGGAGCAGATGACGTCTCCTCCTTCTTGATCTAGCAAGGGGGAAGGAGAGGTTGATGAAGATCCAGCAGCATGATGGCGTGGTGGTGGATGCAGTAGTGATCGCAGCAGGGCTTCGCCGAGCTTCTACGAGAGGGAGAGGTGTAGCAGGGGAGAGGGAGGCGCCAAGGCTTGAGGTGCGGCTGCCCTCCCTCCCCCCTCCTTTATATAGGCCCCCTGGGGGGCACCGGCCCTGGAGATGGGATCTCCCAAGGGGACGGCGGCAAAGGGGGGTGGAGTGCCCCCCAAGGCAAGTGCAGGCGCCCCCACCCTAGGGTTTCCAACCCTAGGCGCAGGGGGGGCCAAGGGGGGGGGCGCACCAGCCCACTATGGGCTGGTTCCCCTCCCCACTTCAGCCCATGGGGCCCTCTGGGATGGGTGGCCCCACCCGGTGGACCCCCGGGACCCATCCGGTGGTCCCGGTACAATGCCGGTGACCCCGAATCTTTCCCGATGGCCGAAACTACACTTCCTATATATAATTCTTCACCTCCGGACCATTCCGGAACTCCTCGTGACGTCCAGGATCTCATCCAGGACTCCAAACAACTTTCGGATTACTGCATACTCATATCTCTACAACCCTAGCATCACCGAACCTTAAGTGTGTAGACCCTACGGGTTCGGGAGACAAGCAGACATGACCGAGACCACTCTCCGGTCAATAACCAACAGCAGGATCTGGATACCCATGTTGGCTCCCACATGCTCCTCGATGATCTCATCGGATGAACCACGATGTCGAGGACTTAATCAATCCCGTATTCAATTCCCTTTGTCAATCGGTATGTTACTTGCCCGAGACTCGATCGTCGGTATCCCAATACCTTGTTCAGTCTCGTTACCGGCAAGACACTTTACTCGTACCATAATGCATGATCCCGTGATCAACTACTTGTTCACATTAAGCTCATTATGATGATGCATTACCGAGTGGGCCCAGAGATACCTCTCCGTCATACGGAGTGACAAATCCCTGTCTCGATTCGTGCCAACCCAACAGACACTTTCGGAGATACCTGTAATGTACCTTTATAGTCACCCAGTTACGTTGTGACGTTTGGCACACCCAAGGCACTCCTACGGTATCCGGGAGTTGCACAATCTCATGGTCCAAGGAAATGATACTTGACATTCAGAAAAGCTACAGCAAACGAACTACACGATCTTTGTGCTATGCTTAGGTTTGGGTCTTGTCCATCACATCATTCTCCTAATGATGTGATCCCGTTATCACTGACATCCCCATGTCCATAGCCAGGAAACCATGACTATCTGTTGATTAACGAGCTAGTCAACTAGAGGCTCACTAGGGACACATTGTGGTCTATGTATTCACACATGTATTACGATTTCCGCATAATACAATTATAGCATGAATAATAGACAATTATCATGAACAAGGAAATATAATAATCATTTTATTATTGCCTCTAGGGCATATTTCCAACACTGTGGTATTCGGGATAAGAAGATCCTCACCATTTTTGGCCACATGCCGGAGTATCCAACATGCTCGAAGGCTGTGTGTTGCTATGGTAGCCGCTGTACTATGAATTTTGCAGGGTCCGTTAAGCAATCCCTCCAGTACGGTTCCATGTCCTGTAGAGGGTTTTTGTTTCTTTGCAACTAGCTCGGGTGTCTTATGATAGTGCACCCTTTTACTTCGGGCTGGGTGTATGTTCGGAGCCGAATTATCCGAAAATTTCATTTCGGTTTTCCAAGCGCTTTCCATCGCACAGTACTTCCATACTATGGACGCCAAGTCAGCGAAGCGTGATATGACACGGTGACTTAAGGCGTTAAGGATTCCCCTGTTCGTGTAATTATTGCAGAAAAGTGAGATTGCATCTTCCTCGCGACAGTCCTTAACCTTGTTCATCACAAGGAGGTATCTGGCCCAATAATGATGTACTGTTTCATGGGGCTCTTGCCTGATGTGGGAAAGATCGTTTATGTCTGGGTGGGTGGGTGGACTTGAGTCCGAACCCCTACCCGATCTGAGACCTAGGGGCCGAGGAGTTTCCAATCTTGGAAGTTCGAGTTTCAGAGTGCTGCCCGATAAGTCTGGCCCGCTGCCTGATTCTAGGTTCAGGGCTTGGGTGATGTCCTCCCGTAAGCGGGTATCCGACTCGGAGAGCTCAGGAATCCGGACATAGTTAGTCCTCAAAATAGAGGAAGAATTGCCGCATTGTTCCTCCACCACCGCAACGTGATGGGTGACCGATGGAGATTTAATCTCCCATTGATCAGGTTTAAGCCCAATCCGATCATAGTCCGTAGCGACTCCCAAGGCGGCGATGCGACCCAAGAGTTCGTTTAGGGAAGAGAGCTCCATTGGATCCATCTGCTCGGCGAATTCTGAGTCGACGTGGAGGCTGTTTTTGGTGACCCAAGAAGTCATCGTCGGTGCAGCGGCCGAACAGGCGGTCATGACGAAACTGCCTAGCCGGAGAGTTTGGCCAACAGCCAGAGCTCCCCCAGCGGTAATGTTGTTTTTAACAAAGAGATGAGGCATCCTTTCTTACGACGACGTCACAGAGGAACTCTCAATGAAAGCACCAATGTCGGTGTCAAAACTGGCGGATCTCGGGTAGGGGGTCCCGAACTGTGCGTCTAAGGCGGATGGTAACAGGAGGCAGGGGACACGATGTTTTACCCAGGTTCGGGCCCTCTTGATGGAGGTAAAACCCTACGTCCTGCTCGATTTATTCTTGATGATATGGGTATTACAAGAGTTGATCTACCACGAGATCGGAGAGGCTAAACCCTAGAAGCTAGCCTATGGTATGATTGTATGTTGTCCTACGGACTAAAACCCTCCGGTTTATATAGACACCGGAGGGGGCTAGGGTTCCACAAGGTCGGTTACAAAGGAGGAGATATACACATCCGTATTGCCTAGCTTGCCTTCCACGCCAAGTAGAGTCCCATCCGGACACGGGACGAAGTCTTCAATCTTGTATCTTCATAGTCCAACAGTCCGGCCGAAGGATATAATCCGGCTGTCCGGATACCCCCTAATCCAGGACTCCCTCAATCGCGTTTTACGATACGGAGTCGCCGCCAAGCCCTAAAACCTCTCGGGAGGGCTGATCTGGAGTCCGTTCGAGGCTCCGGAGAGGGAATCTGTCGCTGTCGTCATCATCAACAATCTTGCATCACCAAATTCATGATGCTCACCGCCGTGCGTGAGTAATTCCATCATAGGCTTGCTGGACGGTGATGGGTTGGATGAGATTTATCATGTAATCGAGTTAGTTTTGTTAGGGTTTGATCCCTAGTATCCACTATGTTCTGAGATTGATGTTGCTATGACTTTGCTATGCTTAATGCTTGTCACTAGGGCCCGAGTGCCATGATTTCAGATCTGAACCTATTATGTTTTCATCAACATATGAGAGTTCTTGATCCTATCTTGCAAGTCTATAGTCACCTACTATGTGTTATGATCCGGCAACCCCGAAGTGACAATAATCGGGACCACTCCCGGTGATGACTGTAGTTTGAGGAGTTCATGTATTCACTATGTGTTAATGCTTTGGTCCGGTACTCTATTAAAAGGAGGCCTTAATATCCCTTAGTTTCCGCTAGGACCCCGCTGCCACGGGAGGGTAGGACAAAAGATGTCATGCAAGTTCTTTTCCATAAGCACGTATGACTATATTCGGAATACATGCCTACAATATATTGATGAATTGGAGATAGTTCTGTGTCACCCTAGGTTATGACCTTTACATGATGAACCGCATCTGGCATAATTCTCTATCACCGATCCATTGCCTACAAGCTTTCCATATATTGTTCTTCGCTTATTTACTTTTCCGTTGCTATTGTTACAATCACTACAAAATACCAAAAACATTACCTTTGCTACTGTTACCTTTTGCTACCGTTACCACTACTATCATATTACTTTGCTACTAAATACCTTGCTGCAGATATTAAGTTTCCAGGTGTGGTTGAATTGACAACTCAGATGCTAATACTTGAGAATATTCTTTGGCTCCCCTTGTGTCGAATCAATAAATTTGGGTTGAATACTCTACCCTCGAAAAATGTTGCGATCCCCTATACTTGTGGGTTATCGAGACTATTTTCTGGCGCCGGTACCAGGGAGCATAGCTCTATTCTTTGTGCACTTGGGATTTATATCTTCTTATCATTATGAAGAACTTGGAAGATCCAAGAACCAAGATTTATCCCTCAACTACGAGGGGAGGTAAGGAACTGCCATCTAGCTCTGCATTTGATTCACCTTCTATTTTGAGTAAGCTTGCGACACCTAAACCTGCTTGTGCCATTCATTCTGATATGTCGCATGTTATTGATGATGCCACTTCTGCTATGCATGATACTTATTATGAAACTACTTCTATGCTTGATACTACTATGCCACTTGGTGAATTTCTTGATGAACAACTTCCTAGGGTTAGAGAGAATGAAATTATTGAAACTGATAATATTGACGAAAGTGATGATGAAGACTCTCCCCCTAATAAATATGAATTGCCTATTGTTCCTGAGGGTTATGTTATGGATGAAGAAGCTACTAGAGCTATTTTAGTTGCAATGATAGATATGATCTAAAGAGGTTATTAGCTAAATGGAAGCAGCAATCCCTTAATGCTAGAATGAAACCCGGCCCTGCTTTTGCTACTTTACCTATCTGTGTTACTGATAAGGATTATGAATTCTCTGTTGATCCTGATATAATTACTTTTGTTGAATCTGATCCTTTTTATGGCTATGAATCTGAAACTGTTGTGGCACATCTTACTAAATTAAATGATATACCTACCCTATTCACTAATGATGAGAGAACTCGTTACTTTTATATCCTTAAAATATTCCCATTCTCATTAAAGGGTGATGCTAAGATATGGTTTAATTTTCTTGATCCTGGTTGTGTGCGTAGTCCCCAGGATATGATTTATTACTTCTCTGCTAAATATTTCCCTGCTCATAAGAAACAAGCTGCCTTAAGGGATATATATATATAATTTTGTGCAATTTGAAGAAGAGAGTCTCACACAAGCTTTGGGGAGGCTTCTCCAATTACTTAATGCTTTGCCTGATCATCCTCTTAAGAAAAATGAAATACTTGATATCTTTTATAATGGACTAACCGATGCTTCCAGAGATTACCTGGATAGTTGTGCTGGTTCTGTTTTCAGGGAAAGAACACCGGATGAAGCTGAAATTTTATTAAATAATATGTTGACTAATGAAAATAATTGGACACTTCCTGAGCCTATTCCTCAACCAGCTCCTAAGAAGAGACGTGTTCTATTTTGCAGTCCTGAAGATATGCAACAGGCAAAGAAATCCATGAAAGAAAAGGGTATTAAAGCTGAAGATGTTAAGAATTTACCTCCTATTGAAGAAATACATGGTCTTAATTTACCGCCTGTCAAAGAAATGCATAATTTTAATCCATCTCCTATTGAAGAAATACATGGTCTTGATAACCCGACACAGGTAAATTCTGTCTTATATATGATAAAGTTGAAATCCCATTTACTAAGTTTGCTAGCCCATGCTTAGATGAGTTTGATAAATTTATGCTTAAGCAAGAAGACTTCAATGCTTATTTTGGTAAAGAATTAAAACGTAGTGCTGATATGCTTGAACACTTGGGTGATTATATGGCTAATGTCAAAGGTGAACTTAAACTTATTAGTAAACATGCTTCTATGGTCACCACTCAAGTATAACAAGTACTTAAAGCTCAAAATGATTTGTTCAATGAATTGAATAGTAAGAATAATGACTATGCTGTTAGAGTGGCTACTAGAACTGGTAAGATGACTCAGGAACCTTTGTATCCTGAAGGCCACCCTAAGAGAATTGAGCAAGATTCTCAAAGAAATAATATAGATGCACCTAGTCCTTCTAAAAGGAAGAAAAAGAAAAATGATAGGACTTTCCATGCTTCTAGTGAACCTATTGTTGAAACACCTGAGAATCCAAATGATATTTTTATTTCTGATGCTGAAACACAATCTGGTAATGAACCTGAAACTAGTGATAATGTTAATGATAATGTTCATGATGATGCCCAACCAAGCAATGATAATGATACGGAAATTGAACCTGTTGTTGATCTTGATAACCCACAATCAAAGAATCAACGTTATGATAAGAGAGACTTTGTTGCTAGGAAACATGGTAAAGAAAGAGAACTATGGGTTCAGAAACCCATGCCTTTTCCTCCCAAACCATCCAAGAAAAGGGATGATGAGGATTTTGAGCGCTTTGCTGAAATGATTAGACCTATCTTTTTGCGTATGCGATTAACTGATATGCTTAAAATGAATCCTTATGCTAAGTATATGAAAGATATTGTTACTAATAAAAGAAAGATACCGGAAGCTGAAATTTCAACCATGCTTGCTAATTATACTTTTAAGGGTGGAATACCAAAGAAACTTGGAGATTCAGGAGTACCCACTATACCATGCTCCATTAAAGGAAACTATGTTAAAACTGCTTTATGTGATCTTGGAGCCGGTGTTAGTGTTATGCCTCTCTCTTTATATCATAGACTTGATTTGAATAAGTTGATACCTACTGAAATACCTTTGCAAATGGCTGATAAATCAACTGCTATACCTATCAGTATTTGTGAGGATGTGCCTGTTGTGGTTGCAAACGTTACTATTTTAACGGACTTTGTTATTCTTGATATTCCCGAGGACGATAGTATGTCTATTATTCTTGGAAGACCCTTTTTGAATACTGCAGGGGCTGTTATTGATTGCAACAAAGGCAATGTCACTTTTCATGTTAATGGTAATGAGCATACGGTACACTTTCCGAGGAAACAACCTCAAGTCCACAGTATCAATTCTATTAGAAAAAATCCATCAATTATTTTTGGAGGTTTTGAATTTCCTCTTCCTACTGTCAAGAAAAAATATGATATTCTTATTGTTGGGGATGTGTATATCCCCATTGAGGTAACCTAGTGTTATTCGAAAATTCTCTAGTTCCATGTTATTCGGAATGAGTTTGTTAACAAGACTTGATCAACCTTGTTAATGGATTCCTTTTGATGATTATGAGATGGATGAAGTTAGAAAGCACAACCCCATGTACCCTCCTTTTACTTTTGTTATTCATATTAAATAAAGTAAAAATAGTATTTTTTGTCTGTTATTTGAATTATCCGTGCAATATAAAAATACCTCGAAAATAAAAGTTCTCCAAATGCCCTGAAATTTAAATATGATTTTTCTGGAAAATATTTGAGAATATTTGGCATTGAGAACACAGTAGGGGGTGGCATCCACCTAGCCATGAGGGTGGAGGGCGCGCCCTACCCCCTGGGCACGCCCCCTACCTCGTGGGCCCATGGTGGCCCTCCTGTACTTATTCCTGCACCCACACACTCCTTCTTCCTCCCACAAACACCATTATCCAGCTCAAACCCGAGTCCAAGCTCGTTTTGCTGCCTTTTTCGATCTCCTTGCTCAAAGCAGCTGTCACAAAAACTGCTTTGGGGGATTGTTCCTTGGTATGCGACTCCTCCATTGGTCCAATTAGTTTTTGTTCTAGTGCTTTATTCATTGCAAATTTGTCCTGCCTAGGTGACCATGTTCTTGAGCTTGCATGTCAAATTTATATGGTTCCAAGTAGTTCTAATGCATGATATATTCTCTAGGCACTTGTAGGTGTAGTTGCTATCAATTTTGTTGAGCCTGGCTTACTTTTATTTAAAGTTACTAAAAATTTCAGAAATTTTTCAGAGGGAGAAATATGCTTAGGAAAATGTACCAAGGTGGTTCTTCAAGGAAGCAAGGACCCAAGCTTGCAATGCGTGATGCTGACGATGAGCCACCAAGGAACGCTCCAGTGGGGCCCTGTGAATGGCCTTCAGAGGACTTTATGGATCGAGCAGGAATCAAGGAATAATATAAAGCATATTTGCGCAACCCTGATCTTGTGAGCTTCGAGGAGGAAAAGTGCCGCCAGTACCACTATCTCACTAGTTCCTTTGTGAGGAGGTTTGAATTTTCATCTTCACGCAATTCTCCAACTGTCCTGTTCGATCTTTATGAAAATTCTTACACTACGGACTTAGAGGATTTTACCACTGCTTGCAAACTTCCATAGTGGGGTAGTGCTAGTGAACCTCGCAAATCTGAATTTAGAGATTTTCTTGCTAATATAACTGTGGGGGACTCTAGAGATATAGCACAAGCTACCATAGGGAGCATTCACTTTCCTGCTATACATTATTTTGCTCTCTTCATAGGTAGATGCATTAACGGTAAAGATGAAGCATGTCACATGTGTGTGCCCGACCTCAGTATTCTTAGGAGTGTTGTGTTAGGATATAAATCTTATAATTTGGGAGCCATTGTTGCACATAGGTTGCATCTTAATAGATTTAATGGAGATTTCTTTGGTGGAATTTATGCAACCCGCATAGCTAATTTTCTTGGTATAACCATACGTGAGGATGATATTGAGTTGCCTCCTGCTTATTTGGATTATGAGGCTATGGTTCGTCATCAGTTTGTTGAGAGGAATGATCAGTTCCTCCAGTACCGACTAATCTTTGACAGACGACGCACCTATCATGTCGCTCTCCCTGCTTCTACTTTCTTTGACTTTCAGGAAAAAGGTAGATATTGTATAACCAGAGAGGAGGCGGAAGAGTATAAGAGGAGAGCTGAGATAGCTCGCCTCCAAGCTGCAACCCACGATGCAATGACTGCTGCATCTCAGTACGACCCCAACTACAACTTTGGATATCCGCCAGGCCATCCGTGGCATTAGACCAACTTAGGACAAAAGCCTAAGCTTGGGGGAGTACGTATTTCTCACTGACATTACATTCATGCTCACACACTCATTACTAGATGTCGATGCTCATACTTTTTCATTGTATTACCCATGCTAGTTTATTTCCTTTTCATGCGTTCTTCTTGTGTGCTTAATAAACCTTAAGAAAAACCAAAAAAATTAGTTGTAGCTTTTAGCTAGTTTTAATTTCCATGCTTGTAGTAGTAATTAAAAAGAAACCCCAAAAAGATTTCCTGTTCTTATTTTGCTTGTTGGGAGCTTTCCCGTGTAAATAGTTTTATTTCTTTTCTTTGGGGGTCGATAGGAGAAGACCATAATTAAATTGTTGAAGTGGCTCTTATATGCATTATTGTTGATTTGACAAAAGAGCCCACATTTCCTTGTCGTCTCCTATTTATTGAATGCTTACAGATTCTAGCTTAGTCCAATGCACGTGCATTATTATTATTATCCACATCGTTCGGTCGTGCAAGTGAAAGGCAATTATGACGATATATGATGGACTGACTGAGATGAGAAAAGCCGGTATGAACTCGACCTCTCTTGTTTTTGTACATATGATTAGTTCATCGTTCCTGATTCAGCCTATTATGAATAAACATGTTTGCAATGACAACTAGAGATCATAGTTTCTTGTGTCATGCTTAATTAGCTAGGAGCTTATAATGGTTTACCTTGCATGCCAACATGCTATTAAAATGGTTGTGATGTGGTATGATAGGGTGGTATCCTCTTTTGAATGATTCGAGTGGCTTGACTTGGCACATGTTCACGCATGTAGTTGAAACAAAATCAACATAGCCTCTACGATATTTATGTTCATGGTGCATTATATCCTACTCATGCTTGCATCCGGTGTTGATTAATTTTAATGCATGTTCATGACTGTTGTCGCTCTACCTGGTCGCTTCCCAGTCTTTTTCTAGCCTTCACCTGTACTAAGCAGGAATACTGCTTGTGCATCCAACTCCATAAACCCCAAAGTTATTCCATATGAGTCCACCATACCTACCTATATACGGTATCTACCTGCCGTTCCAAGTAAATTTGTATGTGCCAAACTCTAAAACTTCAAATAAACATTTTGTTTTGTATGCTCGAATAGCTCATGTATCAACGAGGGTTGTCCATATCTTCCATGTTAGGAGGGTTATTCTCAAGAGGAGTGGACTCCGCTCCTCACTCACAAGAAAATGGCTGGCACCTCTACAAATCCCTGCTTCCCTCTGCGAAGGGCCTATCTATTTACTATCATGTTGAGTCATCATCCTCTTATTAAAAAGCGCCAGTTGGAGAGCACCATTGTCATTTGCATTCATTACTGTTAGTTTACATTGACTATGACTTGACTGGATCTCTTTTACCATGAATTACAATGTCTACTCAGTCCTTGATCTTTAAAGTTGCTCTGCATTTATGTTTTGCGGTCTCAGAAAGGGCTAGCGAGATACCATCTTGTTATATCATATTATGATTGTTTCGAGAAAGTGTTATCATCCGAGATTTATTATTATTGCTGGCTAGTTGATTATGCCATTGATATGAGTAAACATGAGACCTAAGCATTCTTGTGAATATGGTTAGTTTATAACCTTTGCTGAAAACTTGAATGCTAGCTTTACATATTTACAACAACAAGAGCAAACAGAGTTTGTAAAAGTTTTTCTTTATCGCTTTCAGTTTATCAACTGAATTGCTTGAGGACAAGCTGTGGCGACCCGACCTCAGATGGTCAAGTCCATGTGTATCTGTGCCATCCCTGGATCGGTATGCTGGCACACACAGTACATCAATGTATATATCAAAGTGCAATCACATGCATAAATAACGTAAAACTGATATATATACCTCATAAGTCTTAGCGCAAACAAACAATCGGGTGTGGAGTCCCATCAACGCCATCGGCAGGTTGAGTGTAGACCGTAACCGTAAACCGTACTCTTACTCGTCGGAAGAAACATATCTGCAACATTGTAACATCCCAAATTTTCAATTTGGAATGTTATACATAGATCATTCTTGCATATCATATTTTATTGCTTTTCGTCTCGTGATCCTTGAAATCCTAAGCAACTCAAGGACCCTCGAAGAGAGTTGGCAATTTCCCCGGTTTTCAAATTTGATTTTTATCAAATATTGAAACGAGGATTTTGGTTTTAATTATTTTTCTCTCCAAAAATATTTCATAATAAAATATATGAGAGGAGATAATATGACTTCTCCCAAATAAATGAAATATTGGAGGAAAAAATACTAAAATCAATTATTCATTTTTTATTTGGATTTTGTTTGCATTAGAAAAATTGCACGTTTTCAAAGTTGCATTTTAGGGCTAAGAAAATGTTCATCTCGTTCTAAATATTTCATTTAGATGGTGAAAATTTGTTTTGGCATTTTTAGATTTTTATTTTGTTTTCTAGGATTTTTTTTTCTGTTCGGTGGAATTATTTAAAAAAAAGTGCACAGAGGCTAACTGGGCCGAAGCCCAGCCGCCGGCCCACCTCTCCGCGCATCATCTCCTTCCAGGAGACTGGCCGCGCCGCGCCGCCGCCGACTCGAGGAGTCCGAGCCGGACTCCCCTCCCCGCCGCCCCTTGCCCCCTCCCCAAGTCACACCTCCCCTTTATATACCCAGCCCCCCCCCACCACCACCACCCACCACCGCCGCCTCACCCTGCTGCCGCGCCGCCGCCTCCGCGTCTCGCCGGACCGACGAAGTAGCTGCCGGTCTTTTAAAAAAAAGAAAACCGATTCAGTTTTTTTAAGAAAACCCTAGTTCGTTTTTTAGATCGGTTCGCCGGTTTTTCCCGGTTTTTCTTTTTAGCGGATGTTCGTCCGTACGTTCGTTTTGACGAACGTTTTCGCTTGTTAGTTACAGATAACGAACGCTCGTTCGTTAGCCTGTTCGTCAGTCTTTTTAATCGGATTTTTCCATGATTATTTCTGATCATGATTTCTGATCCGATTTTCGTTCTAGTTTATCTTTTCGCTCGTTTGTCAGAATCAGGCGATTCAAGCGCCTAGATCTTCATCTCGAGACCCTATTTTCGTTTAACCAACTTGAACAAGCTTTTGCTACTATAAAATTTGACCTAGGTCTAGATTAGTAAACGGATCTTGTTTCTTTCGCCGTTTGAGTTTTGTTGCTCCGTTTGATTTGATTCTTTTTGCAAACCGGAGTTCTTAAGTTGAACTTTCTGGTAGATCTTCTTATATGAGTTTTACCCGTGTCTCTTTGCTTGATTGCTTATGTATGCTATTGTTTGTTTGCGATAGAATTCCCGGAGTGCGAATCGTGTTATTTAGAGTCCCTAGGTTTCGCGGATCGTCAGCAAGGCAAGTAACACTTTGATCATATCCCTTTATCACCCAGTTTTTATGCATTAGTTCCAATCCTCAAACATTGCATGGTTAGTATGTTATTAACTTGTGGGTTGGGAAGTAGTTGATGAGGTAGAACCTATTGCCCTGTTATATTCAAACCTTCGGAGTAACTTATACGAATTGCTTATATTGCTATGCTATGCTCGTAGACGTGATTTGGGAGAGTGAAATCCATGACAAATGTGAGACTGTTAATTAATGGTTCAACTTAAGGTGGCAACTTAAATACACATCTAGGTGGATTGAGGCACCTGGAGTACCCAGTGTTGCCTGTATTTTTGGAAATCCCGGAGTACCCGTGTGATCTTCCTATGGACCGCCACCCAGGCTGAAAGGGAACTGAGATGATTCATGCTAGAAACTTCCGTGTGTAGCCACAAGCTATTATGGGGTCTAGCAAAGTTGAGTATGTTACATGAAGCTCTTGAAGAGGTGGATCACCAGGTAGTGGGTTGTAGGTTTGGTATGGTCTGCCCGGAGTAGATAGTTAATGTTTCTGAAAGACTGTGTCTCGATCATCCGTTTCTCAAACATCATGTAGTGCAAGAAATTCAATGGAGGCGATCGAGTCTTGTGGGGAAAAGTGCGCAAACCTCTGTAGAGTGTACAAATTCATCATGGTTAGTCGTGTCCCCGGTTATGGACATCTTGAGTATCTAGTACTTGGAGTATCTTAAGTATCTCATCACTTTTAAATTAATATTGTTGGGTTGTTAAATACTTTAATTGGGATTGAGTTGGAGGGACCTTCTCAATGATGTTTCAACTACCATGATAGTTAAATAAAATCTATTCCTTTATTGTAGGGAAAAATTGGCTTTTCGCAAAAACTATAACCATAGAGCTTTCCACCAGCCAAATATGCATGTAGTGATAGTATTATTCTGTTCTTGATCTACTGTGTTGCTTTGCCAGCATATTCCATGTGCTGACCCGTTTTCGGGTTCCAACGTATTATGTTGCAAACTTTTCAGACGAGGAGTAAGGTTCATTAGGTCGTTGCCATGAAGCTCAGCTATGCCGTTGGAGTTGATGGACTCACTTTATCTTGCAAGCCTTCCGATGTTATCGTATTAGATGGCCTTAAGCCATATTTATTGTAATAAGTTCTCTTTGGAGACATTCGATGTAATAAGTGTGTGATTGCTACTCTGTTATAAATCCTCGAGTACTGTGTGTGTCAGCATTACCGATCCAGGGATGACACTGAAGCACAGAGACTTGACCGTTTGAGGTCGGGTCGCTACAAACATGAGACGTTGCAGCCGTGTAGGTCAGTACATTGAATGTACCGGCAAGATCACTATAAGAAAAATAGATGATAAACTATACTATATGCAATATGGCTTTGTGGCTCTGTATCTGAGTTTTGTTTGCATAAAATCTGGTTTTATTTTCCCTACATCAAAGGAATTAACCAGAGTCTGTACTATGGAGTTTTCTATCACGACATGGTTCCGCCAACCGATGTCTCATAGCCCAAATCATCATAAGTTACCCACAATTAAATTATCAGTCTGGTGTGGAGAGTTCCGAGATAGATCCAAGTTCAGATGCTCAAATTGTCCGTAACCGGGGACACGGCTAATCGATTAGGTTTAAACCCTCTGCAGAGGTTTGTACACTTTACCCGCAAGATTCAATCCTTCTTTTTACGTTCTCGCACTTCAGGGTGTTTGAGAACACGATGACCGAAACATGGTTTTCCAAAGAGTTCCCCTGACCACTGTCCGGTGCTCATCCAATCCTACCATAGTTCTACATCTGCTAGCACCGTCCCAACCAGAGTCACCACTAGGGTCAACCAAGCCAAAGCCCATAGTGACTTGCGGTTGCACAGGTAAGCTTCTAGGCATGAAGTATTCTTCCGTCTCTTTGATTCTGGGTGTAGCTTTCCGCAAGATGTCATGGCGCTTCTCCATGCATCCCGGCCATCCACTGGTTTCTCCAGGGTGCCCATCAACCGTCCTCCACCCAGTAGTGTGTATTGAATTCTTGTCTCGAGTCTCAAAATCTTGAGGTCTTGAAGTCTTGAGGCCTTGAAAATGCAGTCCTTGCAGATGCCATCATGGCGTTGTCGTCATTGGCGTAGAGTCCTCCATTCTCACACCACTCTCGTGCACTCATACCAAATCCCGCCTACTATAGCGTAGCATTAAAACTATATAACATTCCGGGCTTGGTAACAGGGAGATGGGTTCCTACCTCATGCATTCTACTCAACTACAAGATTCAATAACACTAGTGGAGGGATTGTTGAAAGGGTGCTACTACATGCAAATAAAACATAGGTATGAAAAACATGGTCAAAGTGAACTTGCCTGGTATTACTTGATGAAGATAACAACGCTCTCAAAATATAATAGAGGTGAAAATAAATTTTAAAATAACTAAAACAACAGAAAACAACATCAAGTTAAAAATAACTAGAACAGTGTTGTTTTCGTGAAAAACTAATTTTAATAAAATCTATAAATACCCAAATTAATCCTACTTCTAGGCAAGGTCAAAACAAAGCAGTGGCAAAAAGAATCACCTAAAAATATTAATTCTAGCTCATAATATAGCAGAAATACTAATCTGACTAAAACCCACATAAAACAATTTTTTAAAACTAAAACATGGCCGAATCTATTTTGTACAGGAACTTTAGGAAATTTGAAGACTAGATCAAAAACAATCAATCAAAAACTCTAAATAACCTAAGAGATATAGAATTTACGAAACTGAAACTTTTCTGTTTTAAAAACAGAAACAAAAATACAGAAGAAAAAACCAAACGGGCGCTATTGGGCCTACGGGGGTGCGAAGCTCTGGTGAAACTTAACAATATGTACACGTGCGTTTATTTTTTATAGAATAAAACCGATCAGCTGGTTTGATCAGAACCGTACTAAACCACTACAAAAAAATTGTAACTAGAACCGTTCTAATGAAAATAAAACGATCTACTAAACCGATCTAATCTAACACAATGTTTCGGTCTAAAGAGAAAAAAACACTAGCAACCAGAGGAGAGGGTTCGTGCTTATAGAGAGGAAATGAGCGAGGCAGAGAAGAAGAGGCCGGTGGGCGGCGAGGCTGTAGTCGGCGGCAGCGTCGGCGAGGATGTCCAGGTGATGCGGGGTTCGGGGTATCCGATTTTCTATGGACGGTGAGGCGAGGGAACGTCGGGGTTGAGCGTAGCGTCGAGGTGAACTTTGTGAATTTCGGTGGCATTGTGAGCTCGATGTGATGGCTCCGGTGCTTTCTGGACGTCCGAAACATGTCAAAGAGGATCGCAACGATGAGGGATAGTAGTATATGGAAGGAAAAGTTTCGATGATGCTTACACGCGTCGGAATCGACTGGTGAACCACGTAAACTCCGGCGATATCCAAATGACGAGGGTGTGTGATACGGTGAGTTTTGGCGAGGGGTTTCCAGGGGAATTGGAAGAGGAGGGTCGTGACTATTTATAGGACATGAGGCTTGGACGAGGGGTTGACTCGGGATAGGTTTTCCACGAAGATCGGACGCAGCGGCGGCGTCGCGTACGTATAGGTTTCTGTTTCTGTACATGTATGTGGGGAAGAAGAAAAGAGCGGTGTGGGGTCCATGCGCTAGAGAAAAAAACGAGGGAGAGAGAGAGAGATCGTGAGAGGGAGGGGTGGCAGCGGTTCCTGGGGAGTCCCTCTCGTGCGAGCGCTAGCCCTAGCGCCGGCGCTGGGTTGGGCCGGCCGGTGCGCCTGGCCTTGCCTGGCAGGCTCTTTTTTTAGAAAAAAATCAGAGGGTAAACTCAAGGAAAACAAACTAAATATAAACTTAATATAGGCATATAATATATAGAAATTTTCAGAAAAAGAAATCCTAAAACATGAACTATTTTTCAAGTTCAAATAAAATACTTTAGAAAAAACTCTTTTTTTGCAGTACTCCAAAATAGAAATAGAATTTAAGTTTCCAATAAATTGTCGAACCTTGTCTCTGATTTTGGAGTGTCATTTTCCTCCTCTCATTTTTTTTGTCAGAGAAAGTTGAAAAGATTTAAACTTAAAAATTACGTAGGGATTCAAATAGAAAATTTTGGGAAAGTCCTTTTATTCCCTCTCATTCAACTTTTAAAAAGGTTTCAAATTCCATTCAATTTTCACAGAAGCAACCACACCACAATCAAACAAACAATCAAAACTATTTATTTAATATAACATTCCAAAATTTAGAATTTTGGGATGTTACAAACCTACCACACTTAAAATGAATCTCGTCCTCGAGATTCGAAGAGGCTGGCAAGAAAAGGGTTAGGGTTTGGGGTCTTCCAGCAAATCCATCGACCAGAGAGGTCTGGGGTGCTACCACACTTGAAAGCAATGCTATGGTTCTGACAAAATTCATGTACTCCATCCTTTCGGTTGACGTTGTCGGTCTTCTCATATTCTCCGGAATAACTCTTTCACTGGTGCTCTTCCAGTCGGGGCATAACCTTTTTCCTCAAACACATGTCCTTTCATCTGGTGACGTTCTTCCGAGACTGGGTCTTCTTAGCTGACTGGTCTGTCGCTAATACTGAATAACTATCGAAATTCTTATGGTGGTCAACCATGTATGGTTTTTCCTGCAGAAAATGGGTTTGGTTGAATCTCACCATATACCTGCGATTGGCAATGACTGCCTGGTACCAAGGTTTCTTAGCATGCTATTCTAAGGTTTAAACAAGGTTTGATATCGTCGTCTCTCTACTATGGGTAAGGCACTCAGATTTACCATTCCAAATAGCAAGAGCGAATGACGAGAGTAAGCCAGTATGGTGATCAATCCATTCCGCACCCAAATCATTACCCTGTATAAGGTTTAGCGAATCTCACGTTTCTAATACTCGGTCATTATCACAAGCATTGCAGAATTTCTCTTGTCCTCGAACTGGGTTCGGGTAATTCCATTATTTCTGCAAGTTGAAAAAACATCTATCGTTCTTCACGACTCTCATGTTTTTGCGTATACTCCTAGTAAACGTATGCTGATTGAATCATCGATTCTTCCAAATTTCTTCCTTCATCAAGGTTACGTCTGTTCCTTTTCAAATCCTGGGCCTGTGGGTTATGGCCCACTTCAACACTTGTACAAGTTTAACTCATCCTTGGAGTAACTCTTGTTCCATATTACACCTCCTTTAAATCCAATAGTACTCTGTTTCTTCATAACCATCGTATCAAAAGAAAAAAACTCCAACTATTTTTTTTCCAAACTCCAATCTGTGGGACACATTTCCTTTTCCATTGGTCAGGTGTCCTCATAGGGTATTACCACAAAAATAAGTTGTACTGGTGCATCCATAATTCATACTCTCTTCATGTCAAATCCTATATTACATCCTTAATCACTGCTCAAAATTCAAATTCCAAAAGTACTTTATTACAAATGTTGCCATCCACCGTTTGGTATGGTCAAGCATTACTTCCATCTTTATTCATTTTCCCTACTTGAATATGCTTCAATCCCACTGGAATTGTTTGAGGTGGTCCTTGAGATCATCGATCTTCTGCTTCATCATGGTGGCCACCAGCTTCATCTCCATCATCTCTACATGTACCTCTCTCAGGTATTCCTGAGTGTGCCGGAGTCTTGCTTCAAGTATTTCTCCAATCTGATGTATGGTTTCCAAAGCAGCTTCACGAACATAGTCGAAGAATGTTGCTCATGGTACTCAAGAAATGAAAAAGTATTGACCCATAGTCTTTGGGAAAACTCCCTTCACACGGTGGAGGTGTAACTCCACGTACCAAAGCTCAACTCCATTCTGCATGAAAGGATAACCCTTGTAGACTGCATCTCCTTCAAGATGAATATGTTTCATCATGTCCTTCAGGATCTTTGGGTAATCCTGATCACTAGTCAGGGTCATGATCTTTTCCGGGCCCTTGAGAAAAGACGCGTACATGCTTGTTATCTGAAGGTATAATATATAAGGGGTACTCAGGGTAATGTATGTTGTTCCTTGGGTGAAATGTGATTTTTTTGTGTTTGGGAAAGGTTTGGGGTCAGCTTGTCCATGGGTTCAAGGTTTAAGTCTGGGTGAGATAATGAGAGAGGCACTCACAATCAACAACAACTCATAACATTTCACATGAGATTCCAACCACATCAACTTTTATTGCTTCATGAGCTATTACAATTTCCATTTCATAACTCAACTCAACAACCCCAAAAATAAAAGTGTATTCCACATTCATTATATGCTTTATTCCAATATCAAGATCTCAACTACTCTGCTCAAGCTTTCCTCGGTCTAAACATTCTTTGGGAAAATGTCCTACTCCTTTGCAGCGTAAACAAAAGACTTCAGAAAAATCCAGGGGCTTCCTAGTGGTTATCTTGGCTCCTTGGGTTGTTGGCTTCCTTGCTGGGCATTTGCTAGCATAATGACCTAAATCCTTGCATCTGTAACAAGTGATATGACTCAGGTCCTTCTCATCAGAAATTGGGTTGTTTTGAGGATGCCTTCGTTTTCTCTTCCTGGATTTCTTCGTAATGATCAGAGCTTCTATTTGTTGAGGGTCAAACTTCACTTCTGCTGTCGGGAAGTCTCTGAGATACTCTTGGCTTTCCTTCATCCAATACTCTAAAAAAATGTCCTTCTTCTCCACATGAGTAGCAGGCTTGGGCGAAAAATCTGTTTAGGCCTTCACCATCAGGGTCTTCAATAACTTCCTCCATCACGGGTTCTTCTAAACTTTCCTGGAGGGCTTCTTTCATGGCTTCCTTCCGCTGCTTGGTAATTTCTTGTACCTTGGGGTAAATCTGACATTGAGCAGGGTAGTGTGTAGTTCCTTCACACAGGAAACAAGTAACCTGCCTAGTTGGGCATTCTTCAGCTGGGTGATTTCCATCACAATGAGGGCATCCATCCTTGTGTTCTTCATTGGTGTGTCCTATTTCTCCGCAAATCTTGCAGGCACAAGGTTTCTTCATCGGGTTATCCCAGTGCTTCCAGATGAGATGAGATCTTAACAGAGTCTTCTTGAATTCCTCCCAAGTTCTTGCTCCGTTGCATCCTTGTATGGCTTGATGCATTTTCCACTAGGTTGCAGCACTTTTTGTAAAGTACCGAAGAGCGTATTGAACCTCATACTTGCTTCCAATCAAGTTGTTCCTGAAGTGATCCTCCATATTCTGAATCCATAGTTCTACCTCCCTTTGAGTCATTGGTCCAGAGAATACTAGTCCTTCTTCATTCACCATCTATTCGATCCAAGGATTTTGGGATGAGATATGGGAGGTAGAGAGAGATACACACAATGCAAACAATAATTTTTAAAATGGGTTTTATTTGTGGCTGTCGAGAAACATCAAACACGAGACAACTCACGAATCGTCGCATCTGATGTAAGTATATAACAGGGGTTTGGTCCTCTAAAGGTCAAATAAATCTTTAGAGTCTTCAAATTCTTTAAGTCTTCGAGTCTTCAACTCTTGTAGCGTCAACCCTTCTAATGCAAGGTGAAATCCTCTTTACTTTGAAGAGGTCATCGGTTGTCCGATATCTTGTAATTCTCACGGTGGCTTCAGTTGATCCTCAGAGTGGTCGAAAGGGAATAGTCTAAATATTTGAGGTAAGAGGGACTATTTGATAAAATCAGAAAAGCTGAGAAGTAATGTATTCTTTTGAAAATAAAGTTTCAGAGATTTCCTGTCCTAGGGGCTTTCCGATTTCTAGGGTCACGTCCTACAGTCAACATGTGCTCTAATACCATCTCTGTAGCGACCCGACCTCAGACGTCAAGTCTCTGTGTATCCGTGCCATCCCTGGATTGGTATGCTGGCACACACAGTACATCAGTGTATATATCAAAGTGCAATCACATGCATAAATAACGTAAAACTGATATATATACCTCATAAGTCTCAGCACAAACAAACAATCGGGTGTGGAGTCCCATCAACGCCATCGGCAGGTTGAGTGTAGACCGTAACCCTGTACTGTACTCTTACTCATCAGAAGAAACATATCCGCAACATGAGATGTTGCAGCCGTGTAGGTCAGTACATTGAATGTACTGGCAAGATCACTGTAATAAAAACAGATGATAAACTATACTATATGCAATATGGCTTTGTGACTCTGTATCTGAGTTTTGTTTGCATAAAAGCTGGTTTTATTTTCCCTACATCAAAGGAATTAACCAGAGTCTGTACTACGGAGTTTTCTATCACGACATGGTTCCGCCAACCGATGTCTCATAGACCAAATCATCATAAGTTGCCCACAATTAAATTAACGGTTCGGTGTTGAGCGTTCCGAGATAGATCCAAGTCCAGATGCTCAAATTGTCCGTAATCAGGGACACGGCTAATCGATTAGGTTTAAACCCTCTGCAGAGGTTTGTACATTTTACCCGCAAGATTCGATCCTTCTTTTTACGTTCTCGCACTTCAGGGTGTTTGAGAACAAGAAGACTGAAACGTGGTTTTCCAAAGAGTTCCCCTGACCACTGTCCGATGCTCATCCAATCCTACCGGAGTTCTACATCTACTAGCTAGCACCGTCCCAGCTAGAGTCACCACTAGGGTCAACCAAGCCAGAGCCCATAGTGACTTGCGGTTGCACAGGTAAGCTTCCGGGCATGAAGTATTCTTTCGTCTCTTTGATTCTGGGTGAAGCTTTCCACAAGATGTCATGGCACTTCTCCATGAATCCCGGCCATCCACTAGTTTCTCCAGGGTGACATCAACCATCCTTCACCTAGTAGTGTGTATTGAATTCTTGTCTCGAGTCTCGAAATCTCAAGGTCTTGAAGTCTCGAGGCCTTGAAAATGCAGTCCTTGCAGATGTCATCATGGAGTTGTCATCATTGGCGTGGAGTCCTCCATTCTCACACCACTCTCGTGCACTCATACCAAACCCTGCCTACTATAGCGTTGCATTAAAACTATATAATGTCCCGGGCTTGGTAACAGGTAGATGGGTTCCTACCTCATGCATTCTACTCAACTACAAGTTCAATAACACTACTAGAGGGATTGTTGAAAGGGTGCTACTACATGCAAATAAAACATAGGTATGAAAAACATGGTCAAAGTGAACTTGCCTGGTATTACTTGATGAAGATAACAACGCTCTCAGAATAATGACTTAGTAGAACTATTCGTCACTCCGTTGAAAATCTATATAGTCAAACATAGCATTCATATAAGCAAATATACTAGCAAGAAACTCTAACACTCATAATAAAACACACTCATAATAAAACCAATAAATAGATTGCAAAACAACCAGGGACACCAAATAAGAACAAAGGAAAACTACACAACAAAACTACTAAAGAAAACTCTAAGACATATCACAAAACAGTTTTGTCCTAAGCAAAACTTAACAAAGAAAATACTAAACTAATAATTTTAATAGAAAATAAAATTTAAATCAACTAAGTTAACATAAAGTATTTTTCATAAAGTTTTACTAGCAAAAGGAAACACATAAAACGCTAAATTAAAACTCTAATTATGCTTAAAACAAAACTAGTAAGGAAAAAATAAAACATTTATTTTTCTATAAATAAAAGTTCACCCTCTAATACTACAGAAACCAATCTGAACCAAAATATAACAGAGGTGAAAATAAATTTTAAAATAATTAAAACAACAGAAAACAACAGCAAGTTAAAAATAACTAGCGCAGTGTTGTTTTCATGAAAAACTAATTTCAATAAAATCTATAAATACCCAAATTAATCCTACTGCTACGCAAGGTCAAAACAAAGCAGTGGCAAAAAGAATCACCTAAAAATATTAATTCTAGCTCATAATATAGCAGAAATACTAATCTGACTAAAACCCATATAATTTTTTTAAAAAATCTAAAACATGGCCGAATCTATTTTGTACAGAAACATTAGGAAATTTGCAGACTAGAGCAAAAAGAATCAATCAAAAAATCTAAATATCCTAAGAGATATAGAATTTACGAAACTGAAACTTTTCTGTTTTAAAGACAGAAACGAAAATACAGAGAAAAAAACCAAACGGGCGCTATTGGGCCTACGGGGGGTGCGATCTGTAACTACCAAACGCTCGGGTGAAACTTAACAATACGTACATGTGCGTTTATTTTTCTATAGAATAAAACCGATCAGTTGGTTTGATCAGAACCGTACTAAACCGCTACAAAAAACCGTAACTAGAACCGTTCTAATGAAAATAAAACGATCTAATCTAACACAACGTTTT
This sequence comes from Triticum urartu, assembly GCF_003073215.2. Lineage (NCBI taxonomy): Eukaryota > Viridiplantae > Streptophyta > Magnoliopsida > Poales > Poaceae > Triticum > Triticum urartu. The sequence goes on from NC_053027.1 coordinate 425,295,576, forward strand.
GATCTAAAGAGAAAAAAACACTAGCAACCAGAGGAGAGAGTTCGTGCTTACAGAGAGGAAACGAGCGAGGCAGAGAAGAAGAGGCCGGTGGGTGGCGGGGCTCTGGTCGGCGGCAGCATCGGCGAGGATGTCCAGATGATGCGGGGGTTCGGGGGCGTCCGATTTTCTGTGGACGGTGAGGCGAGGGAACGTCGGGGTTGAGCGTAGCGTTGAGGTGAACTTCGTGAACTTCGGCGGTGTTGTGAGCTCGAGGTGATGGCTCCGGTGCTTTGTGGACGTCTGAAACATGTCAAATAGGATCGCAACGATAAGGGATAGTAGTCTATGGAAGGAAAAGTTTCGATGATGCTTACACGCGTCGGAATCGACCGGTGAACGCGTAAACTCCAGAGAGATCCAAACGACGAGGGCGTGCGATGCGGTAAGTTTTGGTGAGGGGTTTCAAGGGGAATTGGAAGAGGAGGGTCGTGACTATTTACAGGACATGAGGCTTGGACGAGGGGTTGACTCGGGATAGGTTTTCCACGAAGATCAGACGCGGTGGAGGTGTCACGTACGTATAGGTTTCTGTTTCTGTACATGTACGTGGGGAAGAAGAAAAGAGCGGGGTGGGTCCATGCGCTAGAGAAAAAAACGAGGGAGAGAGAGAGATCGTGAGAGGGAGGGGTGGCGGCGGCTCCTGGGGAGTCCCTCTCGTGCGAGCGCTAGCCCTAGCGCCAGCACTGGGTTGGGCCAGCCGGTTCGCCTGGCCTAGCCTGGCGGGCTCTTTTTTTTAAAGAAAAACAAAGGGTAAAGTTAAGGAAAACAAACTAAATATAAACTTAATATAGGCATATAATATATAGAAATTTTCAGAAAAATAAATCCTAAAACATGAACTATTTTTCAAGTTCTAATAAAATACTTTAGAAAAAACTCTTTTTTGCAATACTCCAAAATAGAAATAGAATTTAAGTTTCCAATAAATTGTCGAACCTTGTCTCTGATTTTGGAGTGTCATTTTCCTCCTCTCATTTTTTTGTCTGAGAAAGTTGAAAAAAATTTAACTTAAAAATTATGCAGGGATTCAAATAATTTTTTTTGGGAAAGTCCTTTTATTCCCTCTCATTCAACTTTCAAAAGGTTTCAAATCCACTCAATTTTCACAGAAGCAACCACACCACAATCAAACAAACAATCTAAACTATTTATTTAATATAACATTCCAAAATTTAGAATTTTGGGATGTTACACAAGCAAAGGTTTAAGCTTGGGGGAGTTGATACGTCTCCGTCGTATCTACTTTTCCAAACACTTTTGCCCTTGTTTTGGACTCTAACTTGCATGATTTGAATGGAACTAACCCGGACTGACGCTGTTTTCAGCAGAATTGCCATGGTGTTATTTATGTGCGGAAACAAAAATTCTCGGAATGACCTGAAACTCCACGGAGCGTATTTTTGGAAATAATAAAAAATACTGGCAAAAGATCAAGGCCAGGGGGCCCACACCCTAGCCAAGAGGGTGGGGGGGGGCGCCTGCCCCCTGTGCGCGCCCCCTACATCGTGGGCCCCCTGGAGCTCCTCCGACCTCAACTCCAACTCTATATATTCACTTTCGGGGAGAAAAAATCAAGGAGAAGCATTCAATGCGTTTTACGATACGGAGCCATCGCCAAGCCCTAAAACCTCTCGGGAGGGCTGATCTGGAGTCCGTTCGGGGCTCCGGAGAGGGGAATCCATCGCTGTCGTCATCATCAACCATTCTCCATCACCAATTTCATGATGCTCACCGCCGTGCGTGAGTAATTCCATCATAGGCTTGATGGATGGTGATGGGTTGGATGAGATTTATCATGTAATCGAGTTAGTTTTGTTAGGGTTTGATCCCTAGTATCCACTATGTTCTGAGATTGATGTTGCTATGATTTTCTATGCTTAATGCTTGTCACTAGGGCCCGAGTGCCATGATTTCAGATCTGAACCTATTATGTTTTCATGAATATATGTGAGTTCTTGATCCTATCTTGCAAGTCAATAGTCACCTACTATGTGTTATGATCCGGTAACCCCGAAGTGACAATAATCGGGACCACTCCCGGTGATGACCGTAGTTTGAGGAGTTCATGTATTCATTATGTGTTAATGCTTTGGTCTGGTACTCTATTAAAAGGAGGCTTTAATATCCCTTAGTTTCCGCAAGGACCCCGCTGCCACGGGAGGGTAGGACAAAAGATGTCATGCAAGTTCTTTTCCATAAGCACGTATGACTATATTTGGAATACATGCCAACATTACATTGATGAATTGGAGCTAGTTCTGTGTCACCCTAGGTTATGACTGTTACATGATGAACCGCATCCGGCATAATTCTCCATCACCGATCCATTGCCTACGAGCTTTCCATATATTGTTCTTCGCTTATTTACTTTTCTGTTGCTATTTTTACAATCACTAAAAAATACCAAAAACATTACCTTTGCTACTGTTACCTTTTGCTACCATTACCACTACTATCATATTACTTTGCTACTAAATACCGTGCTGCAGATATTAAGTTTCCAGGTGTGGTTGAATTGACAACTCAGCTGCTAATACTTGAGTATTCTTTGGCTTCCCTTGTGTCGAATCAATAAATTTGGGTTGAATACTCTACCCTCGAAAACTGTTGCGATCCCCTATACTTGTGGGTTATCAACTCCTTACATAATCTCACTATGTTTTATTCCTATGCATGTCAGTTATTGTACACAATGGAACTGAACATGTAGATCAAAAGAGACGAGCCTTGTGTGGCAATAAAATTTCATGCAGACGTCGCTCCATGGTGGGCGCAAAGGCAGCCCCCCTCCACCCATTTTGGATCGTAATCAAGAGGAAGATAACTGTTCTGAGGGGGATTCAGAAGCAGAAGACCACTCCTATTTATCCCATGAGGTCTTCGCTCTAACTTAGCATGCTGATGTTGGTAATATCATGCATATGGTGCCTTGCATTGCTTATTGTATACATCAAAGATGTCATCTGCTTAGTTTAGACATGCTTTGTGTCAATGCCATCTGTTTAATTTATTTATCGTATATGTGAATGCCATCTTGTTTAGCCAGGCATCATATATGTGAATTTTGTAATGCCACCCTGGTTAGCCAGTCATCTTATATGTGAATTATATCATTACATCATTTTTTATTATGTGTTAAATTTGTCAACAATTTTAGTACATTCAATTACTCTTCCTGTGCATCAGCTATTCGACACGGTCATGGAAAAATCTGGAGTGTAAACAAGGTCTTTAGAGCAGACAATGCTATCTGACGAAGCACATGTCTTTCTGGTTACAGATAGCTCCTCGGAGGAGGATTCAGAGACAGATGACCAGTCCTATTCCCCCCCCCCCCGAGGTGCATGCTCGAACTTCGCAGGGTTATGATGCTCATATCGTGCGTATGGTATCTTGCATTGCTATGTCATTTGCTTAGTTTAGACATGCTTTGTGTGAATGACACCTGTTTAGTGTCTAATTGCCATATATGTGAATTATGCAATGCCATCTTGTTGCAAGACATTATATAGGTGAATTATGTAATGCTATCTTGTTGCAAGGCATTATATATGTGAATTATGCAATGACATGCTGTTTAGCCAAGCGTCATATATGTGAATTATATCATGCCGTCCTTTTTTTGTATTTCTCATTGCTTTTGTCGACAATGTTTGTATATTCAACTGCTCTTCCTGTGCATCAGCCATTTGAATTGGTGATGGAGAAATCTGGAGTGAAAACAAGGTCTCCAGAGCAGACAATGCTACCTGGTGAAGCAGATATCTTGCTGGTTACAGATAGCTCTTCAGAGGAGGATTCAGAGGCAGATGACCAGTCCTATTATCCCCCTGAGGTGTATGCTCAAACTTGGCAGGGTTATATTACTCATATCATGCATATGTTGTATTGCAATGCTTAGTTTTTACATCATATACACGATATTGAATGCCATCTCCTTAGTTGACACATCATATATGCGATTGCCCTCTGCTCACTTCCTTAGTATATAAATCATATATTTGAATTATATCATGCCATGATGTTTACATAGACAACATGTATCTGAATTATGGCATGCCAACCCATTTTCTAAAGACATAATATAGTTATATCATCTCATCCTGTTCACATAGTCATCATATTTTGAATTATGTCATTCTATCAGTGAATTATATCATGCCATCATGTTTCCATCGAAGGCATGTTTGTGATTTATGGCATGCCAACCACTTTAATAGACACACCGTATAGTTTTATCATGTCATCATGTTTACAGTCATCATATTTTGAAGTATGTCATTCTATCCTGTTTAGTTAGCCATCATACATGTGAAATTGTGTCATGCTATCCTGTTTAATTAGCCATCATATATGTGAAATTATGTCCTGCTATTCTGTTTGGTTAGACAACATAAATGTGAATTATTTCATGCCCTGTTTCTTCCCTACTATCCATTTCACCTGTCTATCTTACAATGTATGTACATTCAATTACTTTTCTTGTTTATCAGCCATTTCAATTAGAGGGGGTGATGGCAGTATCTGTGGGAGTAAAAACATGGTCTTCAGAAAAGATCGTGCTACCTGTCGATGGAGATAAAACCACGGCTGTACTTGCACAAGAACCAGCCCCACCACACATAACCCAGACTCACGCAGATTGTACCCCTACCCAGTTGGACAGAGAACCAGCTACACCCCTTCTAACCCCAACCCCAGCAGATAGTAACCCAGTTCCCGTTGACACAGCACCGTCTCCACCACAGAGCACCCAAACACGAGCAGTTAGTAAGGCAACTACAGTGCCCAAAGCACGAGGACCACCACTCCGAACCCCAAGTCAACGCTTAAAGCAGAAGAAGAATTGTTCTCAGGTCAGGTTCCGTAGCTATGGTTCATACTACTTTACTCTTGCATCACTGTATTTACTCATACCAACTAATTTCAAATTTGAAGGATGCAACTGAAACTCCAATGGCGCAACATGTATGTTTTAAACCTGTTTCTTTAACGTTGTCAATGTCAAAACCGGCGGATCTCGGGTAGGGGGTCCCGAATTGTGCGTCTAAGGTGGATGGTAACAGGAAGCAGGGAACACGATGTTTACCCAGGTTCGGGCCCTCTTGATGGAGGTAATACCCTACATCCTGCTTGATTGTTCTTGATGATATGAGTATTACAAGAGTTGATCCACCACGAGATCGTAGAGGGTAAACCCTAAAAGCTAGCCTATGGTATGATTGTATGTTGTCCTACGGACTAAACCCTCCGGTTTATATAGACACCAGAGGGGGCTAGGGTTACACAGAGTCAGTTACAAGGGAGGAGATCTCCATATCCATATTGCCTAGCTTGCCTTCCACGCCAAGGAGAGTTCCATCCGGACAGGGGACGAAGTTTTCAATCTTGTATCTTCATAGTCCAACAGTCCGGCTGTCCGGAGACCCCCTAATCTAGGACTCCCTCAAACGTGTTTGCTGTTGTAACTTGCCCTATGTTGATTTCAGTTTCAATTGAATAAACAGTTATATTCTCATGTCATGCACCTTACAAGTGTTGTTATTGATGTGTAGTTTCCCACACTTATATTCTGTCTAAGCTGCTTTGTCTTAAATAGATATGATTCGAACTGTATCTATCTTGATTTGGCAACATAAACTAGAATGATATAGACCATACAGTGACAATACTACATAGATATATGTTTGTTTCATGCTGTTATCCTGCCCACCTTACTACGGAACTGGTTTACCAAAACGAGTTTCATATACTACATTGTAAACCTGTGATGTGTTTGTTTGTTTCTCTTTTAGAATGCGGATAAAATATTGGAGGAGAGTACCCTGTTATGCAATGGTACAGGAAGTAATGCAGATAAGGTTCAAGATAGTGAGACATCCATGTTGGTCTCCAAGAAAGCTAATAAAAACTATATTGAAGACACTGAGACAACCCCAAAGTCCTGTCTTGATGTAGTGTTCGAGTTACTGGCTACTACTGCTGGCACCAGCTCTTCGAACTCGCTGCCTGAATCAGTTCAGCTTCTTGAGTCTCAACTTCAAGTTGAAAGACATCAATCAGATGTTATGCGACAGGAAGCCGAAGGACTGAGGAAGTCCCTGCAGAATTCAGATGCATACTGATACGTCTCCGTCGTATCTACTTTACCAAACACTTTTGCCCTTGTTTTTGACTCTAACTTGCATGATTTGAATGGAACTAACCCGGACAAACGCTGTTTTCAGTAGAATTACCATGGTGTTATTTATGTGCAGAAACAAACATTCTCGGAATGACCTGAAACTTCACGGAGCAACTATTTGGAAAATATAATAAATACCTGCAAAAGATGAAGGCCAGGGGGCCCACCACCTGTCCACGAGGGTGGGGGCACGCCCCCTACCTCGTGGGCCCCCTGGAGCTCCTCCAACTCCAACTCCAACTATATATTGGGTTTCAGGAAGAAAAAAATCAGAGAGAAGAATTCATCGCGTTTTACGATACGGAGCCGCCGCCAAGCCCTAAAACCTCTCAGGAGGGCTGATCTGGAGTCCATTCGGGGCTCCAGAGAGGGGAATCCGTCGCCATCGTCATCATCAACCATCCTCCATCACCAATTTCATGATGCTCACCGCCGTGCGTGAGTAATTCCATCGTAGGCTTGCTGGACGGTGATGGGTTGGATGGGATCTATCATGTAATCAAGTTAGTTTTGTTAGGGTTGGATCCCTAGTATCCACTATGTTCTGAGATTGATGTTGCTATGACTTTGCTGTGCTTAATGCTTGTCACTAGGGCCCGAGTGCCGTGATTTCAGATCTGAACCTATTATGTTTTCGTCAATATATGAGTGTTCTCAATCCTATCTTGCAAGTCTATAGTCACCTATTATGTGTTATGATCCGTTAACCCCGAAGTGAAAATAATAGGGATACTTATCGGTGATGACCGTAGTTTGAGGAGTTCATGTATTCACTATGTGTTAATGCTTTGTTCTGGTACTCTATTAAAAGGAGGCCTTAATATCACTTAGTTTCCGTAAGGACCCCATTGCCACGGGAGGGTAGGACGAAAGATGTCATGCAAGTTCTTTTCCATAAGCACGTATAACTATGTTCGGAATACATGCCTACATTATATCAATGAACTGGAGCTAGTTTTGTGTCACCCTAGGTTATGATTGTTACATGATGAACCGCATCCGGCATAATTCTCCATCACCGATCCATTGCCTACGAGATTTCCATATATTGTTCTCCGCTTATTTACTTTTCCGTTTCTATTGCTATCATCACTACAAAATACCAAAAACATTACTTTTACTACTGTTACCTTTTGTTACCGTTACCACTACTATATTATTGCTTTGCTACTAAATACTTTGATGCAGATATTAAGTTTCCAGGTGTGGTTGAATTGACAACTCAGCTGCTAATACTTGAGAGTATTCTTTGGCTCCCCTTGTGTCGAATCAATAAATTTGGGTTGAATACTTTACCCTCGAAAACTGTTGTGATCCCCTATACTTGTGGGTTATCAAGACTATTTTCTGGCGCCGTTGCCGGGGAGCATAGCTCTATTCTTTGAGTCACTTGGGATTTATATCTGCTTATCATTATGAAGAACTTGATCCAAGAACCAAGATTTATCCCTCAACTACGAGGGGAGGTAAGGAACTGCCATCTAGCTCTGCACTTGATGCACCTTCTATTTTGAGTAAGCTTGCGACACCTAAAACTGCTTCTTCTGATATGTCGCATGTTATTGACGATGCTACTTCTGCTATGCATGATACTTATGATGAAACTACTTCTATGCTTGATACTATTGTGCTACTTGGTGAATTTCTTGATGAACAACTTGCTAGGGCTAGAGAGATTGAACATATTGAATCTAATAATATTGATGAAAGTGATGATGAAGAATCACTTGTTATTCCCGAGGGTTATGTTTTTGATCAAGAAGCTTCTTTAGCTATTTTAGCTTGCAAAGATAGATACGAACTTAAGAGGTTATTAGCTAAATGGAACAAGCAATCTATAAATGCTAGAATGAAACCTGACCCTGCTTTTGCTACTTCACCTATCTGTGTTACCGATAAGGATTATGAATTCTCTGTTGATCCTGATATAGTTACTTTAGTTGAATCTGATATAGTTACTATTGTGGCACATCTTACTAAATTAAATGATATAGCCACCCTGTTCACTACTGATGAGAGAACTCGTTACTTCTATATCCTTCAAATATTTCCGTTCTCATTAAAGGGTGATGCTAAGATATGGTTTAATTCTCTTGATCCTGGTTGTGTGCGTAGTCCCCAGGATATGATTTATTACTTCTCTGCTAAATATTTCCCTGCTCATAAGAAACAAGCTGCTTTAAGGTATATATATAATTTTGCGCAAATTGAAGAAGAGAGTCTCCCACAAGCTTGGGGGAGGCTTCTCCAATTACTTAATGCTTTGCCTGATCATCCTCTTAAGAAAAATGAAATACTTGATATCTTTTATAATGGACTAACCGATGCTTCCAGAGATAACCTGGATAGTTGTGCTGGTTCTGTTTTCAGGGAAAGAACACCGGATGAAGTTGAAATTCTATTGAATAATATGTTGATAAATTAAAATAATTGGACACATCCGGAGCCAATTCCTGAGCCTATTCCTAAACCAACTCCGAAGAAGAGGGGTATTCTATTTCTCTGTCCTGAAGATATGCAAGAGGCAAAGAAATCTATGAAAGAAAAAGGTATTAAAGCTGAAGATGTTAAGAATTTACCTCCTATTGAAGAAATACAGGGTCTTAATTTACCGCCTGTTGAAGAAACATATGATCTTAATCCTTTACCTATTGAAGAAACTCATGGTCTTGATAACCCGACACAGGTAGTAAAGGTAAATTCTCTCTATAGATATGATAAAGCTGAAATCCCATTTACTAAGTTTGCTAGCCCATGCTTAGATGAGTTTGATAAATTTATGGCTAAGCAAGAAGACTTTAATGCATATTTTGAAAGACAATTGAAATACAATTCAAATATGCTACAACACTTGGGTGATTATATGGCTAATTTCAAAGGTGAACTTAAACTTATTAGTAAACATGCTTCTATGGTTACCACTCAAATAGAACAAGTACTTAAAGCTCAAAATGATTTGCTCAATGAATTGAATAGTAAGAATAATGATAATGCTGTTAGAGTTATGACTAGAGGTCGTAGAATGACTCAGGAACCTTTGTATCCTGAAGGCCATCCTAAGAGAATTGAGCAAGATTCTCAGAGAAATAATATAGATGCACCTAGTCCTTCTAACAGGAAGAAAAAGAAAAATGATAGGACTTTCCATGCTTCTAGTGAACCTGTTATTAAACCACCTGAGAATCCAAATGATATTTCTATTTCTGATGCTGAAACACAATCTGGTAATGAACCTGAAACTAGTGATAATGCTAATAATAATGTTCATGATGATGCTCAACCTAGTAATGATAATGATATAGAAATTGAACCTGCTATTGATCTTGATAACCCACAATCAAAGAATCAACGTTATGATAAGAAATACTTTGTTGCTAGGAAACATGGTAAAGAAAGAGAACCATGGGTTCAGAAACCCATGCCTTTTCCTCCCAAACCATCCAAGAAATAGGATGATGAGGATTTTGAGCGCTTTGCTGAAATGATTAGACCTATCTTTTTGCGTATGCGATTAACTAATATGCTCAAAATGAATCCTTATGCTAAGTATATGAAAGATATTTTTACAAATAAAAGAAAGATACCGGAAGCTGAAATTTCCACCATGCTTGCTAATTATACCTTTAAGGGTGGAATACCAAAGAAACTTGGAGATCCCGGAGTACCAACTATATCATGCGCCATTAAAAGAAACCATGTTAAAACCGCTTTATGTGATCTTGGAGCCGGTGTTAGTGTTATGCCCCTCTCTTTATATCGTAGACTTGATTTGAATAACTTGACACCTACTGAAATATCTTTGCAAATGGCTGATAAATCAACTGCTATACTTGTTGGTATTTGTGAGGATGTGCCTGTTGTAGTTGCAAATGTTACTATTTTAACGGACTTTGTTATTCTTGATATGCCCGTGGACGATAGTATGTCTCTTATTCTTGGAAAACCCTTTTTGAATACTACAGGGGCTATTATTGATTGCACTAAAGGCAATGTCACTTTTCATGTTAATGGTAATGAGCACACGATACACTTTCCGAGGAAACAACCTCAAGTTCATAGTATCAACTCTATTGGAAAAATTCCATCGATTATATTTGGAGGTTTTGAATTTCCTCTTCCTACTGTCAAGAAGAAATATGATATTCTTATTATTGGGGATGTGCATATCCCCGTTGAGGTAACATAGTGTTATTCAAAATTTCTCTGGTTCCATGTTATTCGGAATGAGTTCGTTAACAAGACTTGATCAACCTTGTTAGTGGATTCCTTTTGATGATCATGAGATGGATGAAACTAGAAGGCACAACCTTTTGTACCCCACTTTTACTTTCTGCTATTTATATTAAATAAAATAAAAACAAATATTTTTTATTCGTTATCTGATTATCCGTGCAATATAAAAATACCCCGAAAATAAAAGTTCTCCAAATGCCCTGAAATTTAAATATGATTTTTTCCAGAATATTTGAGAATATTTGGCACTGAGAACATAGTAGGGGGGTCAACCACCTGCCCACGAGGGTGGAGGGCGCGCCCCTGCCTCGTGGGCCCACGGTGACCCTCCTCCACTTATCCTTTCACCCACACTCTTGTAGCGACCCGACCCGAATGGATCAAGTCTCTGTGCTTATGTGTCATCCCTGGATCAGTATGCTGACACACACAGTACTCGAAGGATTTATAACAGAGGTAAATCACATGTATAACGTAACGTAAATACTATTACCACAATCCATATAGCGGAAGCAACAAGGCTGTGGTTTCCCATCAACACCAACGGCAAAGTTGAGTGTAGAAATCGTAACCCTGACGTATCACTTACTCGTCGTAAGAAACCTGCAACATAAGACGTTGCAGCCCGAAACGGGTCAGTACATTGAATGTACTGGCAAATTCACACCATAGAGAATGATGAACAATGGCTATCACTACATGCATATTTGGCTGGTGGAAAAGCTCTATGGTTATAAGGTTTTTGCGTAAAGCCAATTTTTCCCTACTGCAAAGGAATAAATTTATTTAACTATCATGGTGGTTGTTAAACATTGAGAATGGTTGACAGCATTCTCAATCCCAATTAAAAATAATTAAAACCAAACAACATTAATTAGAAGTAACATGTTGAGATTCACAATGATATTCAAGTACTAGATACTCAAGTTGTCAATAACCAGGGACACGGCTAATCATGATTAGTTTGTTACTCTGCAGAGGTTTGCGCACTTTTCCCCACAAGACTCGATCGCCTCCGTTTGTTTTCTCGCACTACATGGTGTTTGAGAAGACGGATGACCGAGACACAGTCTTTCAGAAGCGCTAGCACCTTACATGTGGGGTAGACCGTACCACCTACAACCCCTACATATGCTAGTCCACCCCGTAAGAGTTCGCACAACTTAGTCAACTATGCCAGAGCCCATAATGGCTTGTGGCTGCACACGGAAGTTTCTAGCATGAAAGATCTTATGATCCCTTTGAGCCTGGGTGGCGGTCCAAAAAAAATAGGCAAGTCCTGATAGACATCAGGTGCCTCAATCCACCCAGATGTGTGTTTAAGTTGCCACCTTAGATAAACCATTAAAATTACCAATCTCACACCTGTCATGGATATCACTCACCCAATCCACGTCTACTAGCATAGCATGGCATAATAAGCAAACGTAGAAGTAACTCCCAAAGGTTTCATAATAATACAGGTAATAGGTACTACCTCATCTACTTCCCATCCCACAATTTAATTAGATCCTAATCATGCAGTGTGAGAGGATTGATCTAACGCAATAAAACATGGGTTGTAGAAAAGGTATGATCAAAGTGTGAACTTGCCTGCAATGTTGATGAAGATGATGCGCACTCAAAACTCTTGATAGATCTACTCGTCACACTCCGGTCAATCTATCGTAGGCAAGCAATAGTAACCACACAATAAGTACTCATCTAATGCACAAGTAAAACTCGAATGAGAGTACGAACCAGATAGTTCAACTTAAGAACTCCGGTTGCAAAGAAAGAAGGAACCGAACAAAGAAACCGAAAACAAACGGCGGAAGAACAACTCGGTTCTAGCAAGTTGAACTAGGTCAAAATTTTACAGTAGCAAAAACTTGTTTAAGTTGATTAGACGGAACGGCAGTTTCGAGACGAAACTCCAGGCGCTTGAATCACCTGATTCCGATAAACGGGCGAGAAGATAAACTAGAACGAAGATCGGATCTGAGATCGCGATCGCGGAATAAATCCGACGAGAAGAAAAAGAAGAACGGTTAAACGAACGGACGTTCGTTAACCTAGAAGAATTCGGTGATCACGTTTGTTAGGACGAACGGTCCAAAGGCAACTAAATCGGAAAAGAAAACGAATCCGATCTAGGGTTTCGGAAAAAAAGATCGAAACGAAAAACCGATCTAGAACACCGGAACGGTTTGGCGAAGAATCGGAGAGAAAATGAATCGGTAGAGAAGAAAAGAATCGGAACGGTTTATAAGATAAACCGAACCGAGGGAAAGAAGAGATGCGGCATGGTACCTCCGGCGAACGGCGGCGACGGCGGCGTTGACGCAGGGCGGCGGCGGCGCGGTGACGCATGGCGGCGGCGGTGTATGGCGGCGTTGGGCGCGGCGGCGATGCACAAGGGCGGCGGCGCTGGTGAGGCGGCGGGCGAGGCGGCGGGCGAGGCGGCGTGGCGCGGTTGAGGGGCGCGGCGGCGGGTGAGGGGTGCGGCAGCGGGTGAGGGTTGCGGTGGCGGGTGGTGGAGAGAGGGGTTTTGATTTGATGTGTTTGGAGGGGGGGTGTTGGGGTATTTATATTGGGGAGGGGTGAGGAGACTTGGGGTAGGGGACAAGAAATAAGAATAAGAGTAGGAAAGATCTAGAAAAAGAAACGGAATAAACGGAAGTAGGATAAAAGTCCTACTAGGAATTCCAAAAGACAAAGGCGGCGGCTCCTGGAGCCTGGGCACGCGCGCGGTGCGGTGATGGCCTTGGCCTTGGCTGGCCGGCCGGCAGCTTGGGCCTTTGGCCCAAGGCGCTGAGTTTTTTTTTCTTCTTTTTTTTAAACGGTTCCGCGCTCGGAAAAACACAGAAAAACAAAATCTACCGGACTCCAAAACTAATAAAGTAAATTTTCCTCGACTCCTAAAAATGAGCCGAACAAAATGAACTTTTCTCCGGGCCTAAAGTAAAATTTTCAAAAACGCGCATTTTTCCCTATCCAAATAAAACGCAAACAAACACCGGAAAACGAAATTTGATCTATTTATTAAATCTCCATTTTTCCTATATTTGGGAAAGTCATATTATTCCCTCTCTCATATTTTTTTTGATAACGGAAAAATAATTGAAGATGAAATAAATAAATCAAATGATCCTCTTTTCCAATTCGAGAAAACTCTTAAATAAGAAAATAACGAAATCTCCAACTCTCTCCGAAGGTCCTTGAGCTGCGTGAAATTTCTAGGATCGACCAAAAGCAAGAAAATAAGATATGCATGATGTATAACATTCCAATTGAAAATAAATTCAAAAGAGCTTTGAATTTAATTTTTTTGAAACTCCCAACTCATATTTCATATAATTTGAAGAAGTCATTTTATCTTCTCTCGTGAAAATCATTGAGTCGCATAAAGTTTCAGAATTGGAATATTTCCAAATGAAATTCAATTTTTTTTTCAAACACCCTTTTCATTTTTAAATGGAAGAAGTCATGTCATCTTCTCTCTAGGGTTTTGTGTTTGAAAGAATTTGAATTCATGGAGATCAGAAAGCAAATATGAAAGTTTGGGAAAGTCCATTTATTCCCTCTCATTTAACTTTCAAAAGTTTCGAATTCACTCACTTTCAGACAATCAATCAAACAATCAATCAAATCTATCTATTTATTATAACATTCCAAAATTTAGAATTTTGGGATGTTACAAACCTACCACCCTTAAAATGAATCTCGTCCTCGAGATTCGGAGAGGCTAGCAAGAAATAGGTTAGGGTTTGGGGGTCTCCTAAAAAAATCCATCAATCGTCTCCGGGGTCTGGGGTGCTACCACCCTTAGAAACATCGTTACTGTTCCATCAATACTCATATACTCCATCCATATTCTTGACAGCGTCGGTCTTCTCAAATCCTCGAGAAAATTTCTTCTCTGAACTCTTCAGGTAGTGGCATAACCTTTTTCCTCAATTCTTTTGTCTTTCATCTAGGTAAGGTTCTTCCGAGACTGGGTCTTCTTAACTGACGGGTCTGGCGCCAAAAACAACTATCGATATCTCATGGTGGTCAACAATTTATGGTTTCTCCTGCAGGAAATGGGTCTTGGTTGATCCTCACCGTATAACCTACGGTTGGCAACAACTGCCGTGTACAAGGGAAAAATACCTATACCATTCTAAGGTTTAACAAGGTTTAATATCGTCGTCTCTCTACTATAGGTAAAGTCACTCAGATTTACCATCCCATATAGCAAGGCGAATAATAAAAGTCGGTATGGTGATCAATCCATCCCGCACCCAAATCATTACCTTGTATACAGTTTAGCGAATCTCGCATTCTAACACTCGGTCATCCTCACAAGCATTGCAGAATTTCTCTTGTCGACGAACCAAGTTCGGATAAATCCATAGATTCTGCAAGCCAGACAAACATCTATCGTTCCTTCACAACTCTCAGGTTTGCGTCACTCCTATAAAATCGTCTATCGTCAAAGGTATATCCTCCTCTAGGGTCCTTCCTTCAGCAAGAATGTGCTTGCTTCTTGGCAAGTCCTGGGGCCTGTGGGTTATGGCACATCTCATCACTTGCAAACCTTGAGCTCTTCATCGGGGCAGCGGATCTCTAATCCAACATCCAACTTCCAGCCTTCCCAGTATACTTAAATCCATCCAATTTTACTGTCTTCCTTCCTTCTATTGGCTCCAAACTAGGACATGTTTACTCAAACTCATCATGGAGTTTCCATTGTTCCATATTTCCGACATCATACCTCCTTTATATCCAATAGTAATTTATTTCTTCATCCTCGGGGTATCCCTCATACCGAGATAAAAACTTATACTTATGGAGTCCATATTCCACATCATTATCGTTTCCAGGGTCAAGCGTCCTTACAGGGGAATATTGGCCATCTCTGCATGGCACTTCTTCAACTGGGAAACGTGAAACACATCTTGAACTCCTGACAGTCTTTCGGGTGACTCCAACTTGTTGGCCACTTCTCCATACGCTCCAAAACTCGGTATGGTCCTACAAATCTCGGGGCTAACTGTCCCTTTACTCCAATCCGTTTAACTCCTCGCAGAGGGAACACATGAAGACATGCTCTGTCTCCAATTTCGTAGACTACCTCCTTGAGTTTGTGAGTCTACATAACTCTTCTGCCTGGACTGAGCTACCTTCAGCCTATCTCGAATCAACTTAACATTCTCTTCTGACTCCTTGATCACATTTGGTCCAAACAACTGTCGGTCTCCAACTTCATCCCACATACTCTTGGGGCATCACACATATCGAGACAAAACTCGTATTCATTTTGTCCAAAATCCACGCAGTGGGGTATCTTTATCCTTTCTGGGGGTCAAAGGTTCTTACAGGGTACTACCACCCTTAAAATGCACAAATCTTCCATAGACCATATTTCTCTTATCCTCAAAAATGGTCAAAATCCTCCTTCATAGAGTAGCAACTCATAAAATCCATATCAGTACCAATGAGGCTAACTTTATTAATTCTCAAATCATTGCAATCTCCTGTTTTTCCATTACATGCCTCAACTCAATACCTCTATATAAAAGAAAATGTTCTCACTACCACTACTATATTACTTCTGTTACAAACTCAACTATTTATCACAAGTATCCTTCTCCTTCGGACAACCTCTGGCAAAGTGCCCTACTCCATTACAACGGAAACATATTACTTTGGGCAAGTTTCGAGGTTTCCTTGTGATTATATAGCCTACTTGGGTCCTTGGCTCCATTTGTGGGCAATTGCTGAGGTAGTGCCCTGACTCCTTGCATTTGTAACAGATGATATGACTCAGGTTCCTCCTGGGCTCCAATCGGTTTCTTTTCCTGGACCTTTTCATTCCAATCATGGCTTCTATTTCCTGTGGGTCATATTCTACTTCCTCTGTCGGGAATTCTACTAGATCCCCCTTCATACAATTTTGAGATACGTGTCCTTCTTCTCCAAATGAATAGCAAGACTTGGTGCAGGGTTTAATTGGTTCCTCTTTCGGTGTGTCCTCCACCTCTTCCTTCATCGCAGGTTCTTCTAAATTTTCCATTAGGGCTCCTTTCATTGCTTCTTCCTTCTGCTGGATGGTTCTTTGTACCAAGGGGTAAATGTGACACTGTGCAGGGTAGTGGGTAGTCCCTTCACACAAGAAACAAGTGATCTGCCTAGTTGGGCATTCTTCAGCTGGGTGACTTCCTTCACAATTAGGGCATTCATCCTCGTGTTCTTTATGGGTGTGTCCGATTTCTCCACAAATCTTGCATGCACATGGTTTCCTCATATCCTTTCCATAAGGCTTCAACTTCTGGGACACAAACTGAGACTTTAGCAAAGTCAACTTAAATTCTTTCCAAGTGGTTACTCCTTGCCATCCATTGATGGTTTGGTACATCCTCCACCAAGTAGCAGCACCTCTTTCAAAGCATTGAAGAGCATGCTGGGCCATATCCTTTCCGACTATAGGGTTGTTCTCCATATGATCCTCCATGTTCTGAATCCATCGGTCCGTCTCCAATTGACTCATCGGTCCAGAAAATATAAGCTCATCTTCATTCATCCTCTATTGGGTCCATGTGGGTTTAGGGTGAGATAAGAGAGATAGAGAGGGATACACAAAATGCAAACAACAGTTTTGAAAAGACAGATTTTATTTGTGGCTGTCGGGAAAACATCAAACAAATGACAGCTCACAAACGTCGCATCTAACGCAGGTATGTAACAGGGGTTTGGTCTTCTAAAGGTCAATAAATCTTCAACGTCTCCAAACTCTTCAAGCCTTGTTCATGCCTCCAATGGCTTCTTTCGGTCGTGCTTGATCTTTCTCAAGTCCTTTCGCCAGATCAACTCTGTTGACGCGAAGTCTCTCATGACATCCTTGAATATTCTGGAGTTGCATTTCAAACTTCTGGGTTTCAACATCCTTGGCATGAGCCATGGTCATACTGTCCTTCCATTCCTGATAAATCTCTGGTATCTTGAGGTTGTAGCTCCTCCAGATTGGCTATTTTCAGCTTTTGGTTCCTGAGTTCTTCACGAAATGCTCCTTGTCAAAATACGGCTTCTTGTAGCTCCACCTTAAACTTCTTGATGTACTACTCCAGACCCTGGTGTTACACCGGCTAAGGTTAAAACTTCATCTTACGATTAGGTGCTCCATCAGCCTTCTTCCATCAAATCCATTCTGAAGAAATGCACCCTTAACTCAGCACGGTGACAGTAGCATCAGCGGGCGATGACATCACGGATAACCATGTTTCTGCTCTTGTCATTCATGAGCTATCATTCCATAGTTGATATCTTCTGCCTTAGGGTTTTTCTTAACAGAACTTTGAGTTCTCATGCTCCTTGTTTCGGTCTTTCTCCCATACACCTTGATCTCGGGTATTGACAGCTTCCATAGTCTGCCAAGTTCCATAAGGGTAACCTTCCTAGGCCATACAAATCTAGGGATTCTTCAGAGCCTTCAGATTCTCCTAGTCTTTGGAGTCTTCAACCGTTGTAGTTTCCATTATTCAGATGCACGGAAAATACTCTTCATTCCGAAGTGGCCTTAGTTGTCCGATATCTCGTACTTCTTGGGGTGGTCTCATCAGTCAAATCTTCGTGTGGTCAAAAGGGGAAAGGGGTATGGTCTCACTAAAGGAAATTTTGAATAAACTCAGAAGAGAAGAGAGGTAAAAGATCTTTTTGAAAGGGAAAGTTGTAGAGAAAATCTTTGCTATGGGCTTGCCAATTTCTAGGGTCACGTCCTACAGTCAACATGTGCTCTGATACCATCTTGTAGCGACCCGACCCGAATGGATCAAGTCTCTGTGCTTATGTGTCATCCCTGGATCAGTATGCTGACACACACAGTACTCGAAGGATTTATAACAGAGGTAAATCACATGTATAAAGTAACGTAAATACTATTACCTCAATCCATATAGCGGAAGCAACAAGGTTGTGGATTCCCATCAACACCAACGGCAAAGTTGAGTGTAGAAATCGTAACCCTGACGTATCACTTACTCGTCGTAAGAAACCTGCAACATAAGACGTTGCAGCCCGAAACGGGTCAGTACATTGAATGTACTAGCAAATTCACACCATAGAGAATGATGAACAATGGCTATCACTACATGCATATTTGGCTGGTGGAAAAGCTCTATGGTTATAAGGTTTTTGCGTAAAGCCAATTTTTCCCTACTGCAAAGGAATAAATTTATTTAACTATCATGGTGGTTTGAAACATTGAGAATGGTTGACAGCATTCTCAATCCCAATTAAAAATAATTAAAACCCAACAACATTAATTAGAAGTAACATGTTGAGATTCACAATGATATTCAAGTACTAGATACTCAAGTTGTCCATAACCGGGGACACGGCTAATCATGATTAGTTTGTTACTCTGCAGAGGTTTGCGCACTTTTCCCCACAAGACTCGATCGCCTCCGTTTGTTTTCTCGCACTACATGGTGTTTGAGAAGACGGATGACCGAGACACAGTCTTTCAGAAGCGCTAGCACCTTACATGTGGGGTAGACCATACCACCTACAACCCCTACATCTGCTAGTCCACCCCGTAAGAGTTCGCACAACTTAGTCAACTATGCCAGAGCCCATAATGGCTTGTGGCTGCACACGGAAGTTTCTAGCATGAAAGATCTTATGATCCCTTTGAGCCTGGGTTGGCGGTTCCAAAAAAACAGGCAAGTCCTGATAGACAATCAGTGCCTCAATCCCAGATGTGTGTTAGTTTGCCACCTTAGATAAACCATTAAAATTATCAACTCACATCTGTCATGGATATCACTCACCCAATCACGGTCTACTTAGCATAGCATGGCATAATAAGCAAACGTAGAAGTAACTCCCAAAGGTTTCATAATAATACAGGTGATAGGTACTACCTCAATCTACTTCCCATCCCACAATTAATTAGATCCTAAATCATGCAATAGTGAGAGGATTGGATCTATGCAATAAAACATGGGTTGTAGAAAAAGTATGATCAAAGTGTGAACTTGCCTGCAAGTGTTGATGAAGATGATTCGGCACTCAAAACTCTTGATAGATCTACTCGTCACACTCCGGTCAATCTATCGTAAGCAAACAATAGTAACCACACAATAAGTACTCATCTAATGCACAAGTAAAACTCGAACGAGAGAACGAACCAGAAGTTCAACTTAAGAACTCCGGTTGCAAAGAAAGAAGGAACCGAACAAAGAAACCGAAAACAAACGGCGGAAGAACAACTCGGTTCTAGCAAGTTGAACTAGGTCAAAATTTTACAGTAGCAAAAAACTTGTTTTAAGTTGATTAGACGGAACGGCGGTTTCGAGACGAAACTCCAGGCGCTTGAATCACCTGATTCCGATAAACGAGCGAAAAGAAAGACTAGAAAGAAGATCGGATCTGAGATCACGATCGCGGAATAAATCCGACGAAAAGAAAGAACGGTTAAACGAACGGACGTCGTTAACCTAGAAGAATCCGGTGATCACGTTCGTTAGGACGAACGGTCCAAAGGCAACTAAATCGGAGAAGAAAACGAATCCGATCTAGGGTTTCGGAAAAAAGATCGAAACGAAAAACCGATCTAGAACACCGGAACGGTTTGGCGAAGAATCGGAGAGAAAACGAATCGGTAGAGAAGAAAAGAATCGGAACGGTTTATAAGATAAACCGAACCGAGGGAAAGAAGAGACGCGGCGCGGTACCTCCGGCGAACGGCGGCGACGCGTTGGCAGGGCGGCGGTGCGGTGACGCATGGCGGCGGCGGGTGTATGGCGGCGTTTGCACGGCGGCGAGGCGGCGTGGCGGGGCGGCGGCGGGGGTGGCGGCGGGCGTGGCGCGTGGGCGTGCGGCGGGTGAGGGGGCGGCGGCGGTGGACGGGGCGGCGGTGGGTGGGGGGCTTTTGATTTGATGTGTTTGAGGGGGGGGTGTGGGGTATTTATATTGGGGAGGGGAGGAGACTTGGGGTAGGGGACAAGAAATAAGAATAGAGTAGGAAAGATCTAGAAAAAGAAACGGAATAAACGGAAGTAGGACAAAAGTCCTACTAGGACTTCCAAAAGACAAAGGCGGCGGCTCCTGGAGCCTGGGCACGCGCGCGGTGCGGCGATGGCCTTGGCCTTGGCTGGCCGGCCGGCGGCTTGGGCCTTTGGCCCAAGGCGCTGAGTTTTTTTCTTTTTTTTAAACGGTTCCGCGCTCGGAAAAACACAGAAAAACAAAATCTACCGGACTCCAAAACTAATAAAGTAAATTTTCCCCGACTCCTAAAAATGAGCAAAAAAACAAAAAGAAAAAACGAACTCCGAAAAATAAAGTAAATTTTCCCCGACTCCTAAAAATGAGCCAAACAAAATGAACTTTTCTCCGGGCCTAAAAGCAATTTTTGAAAATGCGCATTTTTCCCTATTCAAAAAAATGCAAACAAACACCGGAAAACGAAATTTGATCTATTTATTAAATCTTCATTTTTCCTATATTTGGGAAAGTCATATTATTCCCTCTCTCATATTTTTTTTTGATAACGGAAAAATAATTGAAGATGAAATAAATAAATCAAATGATCCTCTTTTCCAATTCGAGAAAACTCTCAAATAAGAAAATAACGAAATCTCCAACTCTCTCCGAAGGTCCTTGAGCTGCGTGAAATTTCTAGGATCGACCAAAAAGCAAGAAAATAAGATATGCATGATGATCTAATATTCCAAATTGAAAATAAATTCAAAAGAGCTTTGAATTTAATTTTTGAAACTCCCAACTCATATTTCATATAATTTGAAGAAGTCATTTTATCTTCTCTCGTGAAAATCATTGAGTCGCATAAAGTTTCAGAATTGGAATATTTCCAAATGAAATTCAATTATTTTTTCAAACACCCTTTTCATTTTTAAATGGAAGAAGTCATGTCATCTTCTCTCTAGGGTTTTGTGTTTGAAAGAATTTGAATTCATGGAGATCAGAAAGCAAATATGAAAGTTTGGGAAAGTCCTTTTATTCCCTCTCATTTAACTTTCAAAAGTTTCGAATTCACTCACTTTCAGACAATCAATCAAACAATCAATCAAATCTATCTATTTATTATAACATTCCAAAATTTAGAATTTTGGGATGTTACAACTCTCCTTCTTCCTCCCCCAAACACGAATAACCAGCTCAAACCCGAGTCCAAGCTCGTTTTGCTGCCATTTTCGATCTCCTTGCTCAAAGCACCTCTCACAAAACTGCTTGGGGAGATTGTTCCTTGGTATATGACTCCTCCATTGGTCCGATTAGTTTTTGTTCTAGTGCTTTATTCATTGCAAATTTTTGCTGCTTAGGTGACCCTGTTCTTGAGCTTGCATGTCAAATTTATATGGTCAAAAGTAGTTTTGATGCATGATATAGGCCCTAGGCACTTGTAGGAGTAGTTGCTATCAATATTATTGAGTTTGGTTTACTTTTATTTTGAAGTTACTAAAAATTTCAGAATTTTTCAGAAAATGATGAAGAGACTTTTGAGGGGCTCATCGAGCCGTAGCTCAAAGGAAAAGGCACCAAAGCCTAAGTATAATCTGCCTCGCACCATGGAGGTTCGGTCGTGTGAATGGCCTTCCGATGATTTCTTGAGAGCAGCCGAGATTTATGAAGATTTTCATGAATTGTCTAAGAATGCAGGCCTCACCGCTTTCTTCCACGACCAACGCGATCAGTATCTCTTACTCACAAATATTTTTGTGCAAAACTTTCATTTCCATTCTAGGAGCTCACCACCTACGGTGGAGTTTTATCTATATGATGAGAATAATGAGATGTCACTTTATGATTTTTGTCGGGTTTGTTTAGTCCCCGAGGGCAAGACAGAGGAACCACATCGCGAGGATGTGGATGGGTTTATTGATACTATTACTGTAGGGGAAACAAGGAAGGTTTCCGATGCACGAATCACTAGCATACATTTTCCTGTTTTACGCTATTTTGCATTATTTGCTAGTCGTTGAATAATTGGTCGAGGAAACTATGGAAATCTTAGTGTCCCTGATATTATTATTTTGCTCCACGGTTTATACAGTGATAACTCTGTCAGTATGGGCGGCATTATTGCTAAACGGTTAAGTCTGAACCGTACCAAGGGCCCCATCTTTGGAGGCATCTATGCTTCACGCCTAGCTGCACATTTTAACATACCTATTAGGCATTATGAGAAGGAAGAGAAAGTGCTGCCTCGTGTTTATTGAGATTATAAAAGTATGGTGGCACATGATTTTATTGTTAAGAATAGGGAAGGAGAGATTAAATACAAATTGTTCTTTGATAAACATCATCCTGAGACTATTGCCCTGTCTGCTCCTTCTTTGTTTGATTTATCTGCAGGCCAGCACCTTGTTCCGTTAGAAGCTACTCACGTCTACCAGAACCCTGCACCAGCCATGGAGCCAGAGCCGGGACCACAAGTTGATCCTTCACGACAGTCTAATTACCAGTGGGATCCGAAGATGATTGCCAGCCAGTGGCAATCGGAGTCTTCTTCTTCATCGGAGTATGACCCCAACTATTATTATGGATATCCGCCAGGCTAGCCGTGGCCATAGACCAACTTAGGCCAAAAGCCTAAGCTTGGGGAGTATGTATTTCTCACTGACATTACATTTATGTTCCCACACTCATTGGTAGATGTCGGTGCTCATACTTTTTCATTGTATCATCCATGCTAGTTTAATTTTCTTTTTATGCTTTCTTCTTGTGTGTTTGATAAACCTTAAGAAAAACCAAAAAAATTAGTTGCAGCTTTTAATTAGTTTATTTTACATGCTTGTAGTAGTAATTAAAAAGAAAACCCAAAAAGAATTCATGTTCTTCTTTTACATGTTGGGAGCTTTCCCGTGTAAATAGTTTTATTTCTTTTCTTTGGGGGTCGATAGGAGAAGACTATAATTAAATTATTGAAGCGACTCTTGTATGCAGAATTGTTGATCTGACAAAAGAGCCCATATTGCCTTGTCTTCTCCTATTTTATTGAATGCTTGCAGATTCTAGCTTAGTCCAATGCACGTGCACTATTATTATTATTCACATCGTCCGGTCGTGCAAGTGAAAGGCAATTATGAGGATATATGATGGACTGACTGAGATGAGAAAAGCTGGTATGAACTCGACCTCTTTTTTTTTGTAAATCTGATTAGTTCATCGTTCCTGATTCAGCCTATTATGAATAAACATGTTTGCAATGACAACTAGAGATCATAGTTTCTTGTGCCATGCTTGATTAGATATGAGTTATAATGCTTTACCTTACGTGCCAACATGCTATTAAAATGGTTGTGATGTGGTATGATAGGGTGGTATCCTCCTCTGAATGATTTAAGTGACTTGACTTGGCGCATGTTCACGCATGTAGTTGAAACAAAATCAACATAGCCTTCACGATATTTATGTTCATGGTGGATTATATCCTACTCATGCTTGCATTCGGTGTTGATTAATTTTAATGCATGTTCATGACTGTTGTCGCTCTCTAGCTGGTCGCTTCCCAGTGTTTTGCTAGCCTTCACCTGTAATAAGCGGGAATACTGCTTGTGCATCCAATCCCTTAAACCCCAAAGTTATTCCATATGAGTCCACTATACCTACCTATATACGGTATCTACCTGCCGTTCCAAGTATATTTGTATGTGCCAAACTCTAAACCTTCAAATAGATATCCTATTTTGTATGCTCAAATAGCTCATGTATCAACTAGGGTTGTCCGTATCTTCCATGTTAGGCGGGTTATTCTCAAGAGGAGTGGACTCAGCTCCTCACTCACGAGATAAATGGCTGGTCACCGGGATGCCCAGTCCCATGCTTTATGCAAAATAAATCAAAATAATTGCAAACAAAAATCCCCCTGGGACTCTTGGTAGTTGGAGGCACTCGTTGTTTCGAGCAAGCCATGGATTGATGCTTGTTGGTGGAAGGGGGAGTATAAACTTTACCATTCTGTTTGGTAACCGCCTATAATGTGTGTAGCATGGAAGATACCCCCATCTCTTGGTTGTTATGTTGAAAATGAAAGTATACCACTCAAAATATTATTCATCTTTGTTTCAAAACCGAGCTCTGGCACCTCTAGAAATCCCTACTTCCCTCTGCGAAGGGCCTATCTATTTACTTTTATGCTGAGTCATCATCCTCTTATTAAAAAGCATTAGTTGGAGAGCACCGCTGTCATTTGCATTCATTATTGTTAGTTTACATTGAGTATGACTTGACTGGATCTCTTTTACCATGAATTACAATGTCTAGTCAGTCCTTGGTCTTTAAAGGTGCTCTGCATTTATGTTTTGCGGTCTCAGAAAGGGCTAGCGAGATACCATCTTGTTATATCATATTATGATTGTTTTGAGAAAGTGTTGTCATCCGAGATTTATTATTATTGCTCGCTAGTTGATTATGCTATTGATATGAGTAAACTTGAGACCTAAGCGTTATTGCGAATGTGGTTAGTTATAATCTTTGCTAAAAACTTGAATGCTGGCTTTACATATTTACAACAACAAGAGCAAACAGAGTTTGTAAAAGTTTTTCTTTATCACTTTCAGTTTATCAACTGAATTGCTTGAGGACAAGCAAAGGTTTAAGCATTTTACGATATATATTGTGTTTCGGGGAGAAAAAAATGAGAGAGAAGAATTCATCGCATTTTACAATACGGAGCTGCCGCCAATCCCTAAAACCTCTCGGGAGGGCTGATCTGGAGTCCGTTCTGGGCTCCGGAGAGGGGAATCCGTCGCCATCGTCATCATCAAACATCCTCCATCACCAATGTCATGATGCTCACTGCCGTGCGTGAGTAATTCCATCGTAGGCTTGCTGGACGGTGATTGGTTGGATGGGATCTATCATGTAATCGAGTTAGTTTTGTTAGGGTTTGATCCCTAGTATCCACTATGTTCTGAGATTGATGTTGCTATGACTTTGCTATGCTTAATGCTTGTCACTAGGGCCCGAGTGCCATGATTTCAGATCTGAACCTATTATGTTTTATCAATATATGAGTGTTCTTGATCCTAACTTGCAAGTCTATAGTCATCTATTATGTGTTATGATCCGTTAACCCCGAAGTGACAATAATAGGGATACTTACCGGTGATGACCGTAGTTTGAGGAGTTCATGTATTCACTATGTGTTAATGCTTTGTTCTGGTACTCTATTAAAAGGAGTCCTTAATATCCCTTAGTTTCCGTAAGGACCCCGCTGCCACGGGAGGGTAGGACAAAAGATGTCATGCATGTTCTTTTCCATAAGCACGTATGACTATGTTCGGAATACATGCCTACATTATATCAATGAACTGGAGCTAGTTCTATGTCACCCTAGGTTATGACTGTTACATGATGAACCACATCCGGCATAATTCTCCATCACTGATCCATTGCCTACGAGCTTTCCATATATTGTTCTCCGCTTATTTACTTTTCCGTTGCTATTGCTATCATCACTACAAAATACCAAAAACATTACTTTTACTACTGTTACCTTTTGTTACCGTTACCACTACTATCATATTACTTTGCTACTAAATACTTTGCTGTAGATATTAAGTTTCCAGGTGTGGTTGAATAGACAACTCAGCTGCTAATACTTGAGAGTATTCTTTGGCTCCCCTTGTGTCGAATCAATAAATTTGGGTTGAATACTTTACCCTCGAAAACTGTTGAGATCCCCAATACTTGTGGGTTATCACATACTTTCTGGTGCAACAGCAAGTGCTGGAGGATTTAAGCGCCAAACAAGAGAAAGTCAATAAGCTTGCTAAGCATCTTGCCAGCATTATGGGTACCCAGGATATTGTTTCTTGAGCTCTTCTAAAGTGGTTTCAATTCTGGACTTGTTTTGCTGCGACGTTTATATGCTGCTCTGTTCCCTATATTGGCACTGGTGGCGAACTTTGATGCCCAGTGGATGTAATATGTGTAATAGCCGTGATAGCTTAGCGTAAGTTGCTTGCCTATTTATTTCCTTATTGTCTTGTTTATTTGTTTTCTTGTAGTCAGTGCAGTTCTTTTTTTGCGGTTTGCTAGTGGCCGCAATAGCCTATTTTTTAAAACTAGGCCACATTAACCATGGGCTACATATTTACTGTAGTTAACATGGGCCTCCTACGGGACGTAGAAACAATGGGCCTTCTAAGGGTCGTAGAAACAGTGGGCCTTTTACGGGGCGTAGAAACAATGGGCCTTATACAGGCCGTAGACACAATGGGCCTTCTACGGGTCGTATCATCAATGGGCCTTCTACGGGCCGTATGATCGGTTGGCCAAACATGGGCCAATAACAGACCACATTATGGCCGTAAATGGGCTAGAGTTGAAATCGTCCGTTCATGGGCCGACCATAATGGGCCGTCGTTAATCGGCCGTATTTGATGACGCTATGGAAATGGCCCAACGTATTAACGGGCCACAAATGGGCCGACTGTAACCACGGGCTGAATTTGGCCCACAAGCAAAAAATGTCAGTAATGGGCCGAAAGTAAACGAATGCTGGAAGTAAGCCCAAGAATAAATGGGCCCTGAGAAGGCAGAAAGATAACATGGGCTAGAAACAGCCCAACGGTATAATGGGCCGTTAATGGGTATAAAGTGATACACTGTTCATTACGGGCCAATTTTACCATGGGCCGTTAATGGGCCGAGGGTTACTAAGGGCCTCATATGGGCCGAAAGACGTCATGGGCCATACATGGGCCGGAAGTTAAAACGGGCTGGAATTATATTGGACGGCCCAGATGACGCTATTGGGCCTAATTCGGATAGGCCGTAAACGGGCCCTGGGTTAGCGGGCTGTAAATGGGCTATATGTGAACAGGCTGTTAACAGGCTTGCCGTGGGCCGGTCCGCCACCTTTTTACCAAGTCAAACGGGTCGGCCTTTTCACAGGAATGGGCCTCTGTTGGTCCGTGCCACGTGTCGACGTATCATAGGCGCTTTGGGTCCAATGAGTGGATGACATCTGTCACAGCGGCGAGCTGACACGTGTTCCCTCCAGCCAATGATGATTTTACACGTGGAAAATCCCCATTGGTCGGGGCTGTTAACGGGTTATCGGATCCAAAACCGGACCCCATAGCTTAACGCTGTTCCGTTACGGTGGATGCCACGTGTCTGTCCCCCTTGACGAAAGCACTTCTGTGACGCGCGATTTATCATCATGGAAGTGGACACTTCCGTGATGATAATTTTGGTAATGTCATGGAACACTTCTACGACAGCACAAGTATGACTATCTTGATTATGTCATAAATTTGTCATGGATGTACATGCATGACAGAAAACGTGACCTACTGTGACAAACACGTATCATCACAGATGTGTATTGTTTTGTAGTGTTATTGGGAAATAATATATGGAGTTGAGCACCATGTTTAAGTTGAGATTACAACGGGGAGAAGAGGTGTTACACCGATGCATAGAGGGGGAGAAAGTTGGTGTTGATGGTACCAAGATTGTTGATGTAGATCATCGTCCTGATCGTTGCCCCCGGCGGCACTCCGGCGCCACTGGAAGCGAGGGGGAGAGAGCCCCCTCCTTCTTCTTCTTCCTTGGCCTCCCCCTAGATGGGAGGAGAGTTCCCCCTTTGGTCCTTGGTCTCCATGGTGTCGGAGGGGCGGGAGCCCCTCCGAGATTGGATTCCCCAGATCTGGCCAAAAACTGTTTCTTATATTCCCAGAGATCCGTAACTCCCATTGCGCTGAGATTTTAACACAATTTTTCTCAGATATAAGCTTCCTTGTGCCCAAAGTAGAGGTCCAACCGACGTACGAGGTGAGCACAACCCACCAAGGCACGCCTGGCTCCTCTAGCGTGCCCTGGTGGGTTGTGCCCACCATGGGCCTCCGTTTGTGGTGATTCCAACTCCCAAAAATCACATATATTCCAAAATAATTCTCCATGAAATTTTATTGCATTTGGACTTCGTTTGATATGGATACTCTGCGATACAAAAAACATGCAGAAAACAGGAACTGGCACTTGGCACTGGATTAACAGGTTAGTCCAATAAATCATATAAAAAGTTGCCAAAAGTATGTAAAATTTGTATAATATTGGCATGAAACAATCAAAAATTATAGATATGACGGAGACGTATCAAACCATAGAAGGTTTTATTCATATAAACATAACAACAATTATTCTCTAACTTAAATGAATAGCCGTATTGCAATAAATATGATCTAATCATTTTAATGCTCAACACAAACACCAAATAACAATTATTCAGGTTTAATTCTAATCCCTAAGGTAGAGGGAGTGTGCGATGGTGATCGTATCAACCTTGGAATTACTTCCAACACACATCGTCACCTCGTCCTTAACTAGTCTCTATTTATTTTGCAACTCCTGTTTTGAGTTACTACTCTTAGCAACTGAAACAGTATCAAATACCAAGGGGTTTCTATAAACACTAGTAAAGTACACATCAATAACATGTATATCAAATATACCATTGTTCACTTTGCCATCCTTCTTATCCGCAAGTATCTAGGGCAGTTCCACTTCCAGTGGCCATTTCCTTTGCAGTAGAAGCACTCAGTTTCAGGCTTGGGTCTAGGCTTCTTTATGGGCATGGAAAATTTCTTGCCATTCTTTTTGAAGTTTCCTTTTCCTTCCCTTGCCCTTTTTATTGAAACTAGTGGTCTTTTTAACCATCAACACTTGATGCTATTTCTTGATTTCTACCTTCGCTGATTTTAGCATTGCGAAGAGCTTGGGAATCGTTTTCGTCATCCGTTGCATATTATAGTTCATCACAAAATTCTAGTAACTTGGTGATAGTGACTAGAGAACTCTGTCAATCACTATCTTATCTGGAAGATTAACTCCCACTTGATTCAAGCGATTGCAGTACCCAGACATTCTGAGCACATGCTCACTAGCTGAGCTATTCTCCTCCATCTTGTAGGCAAAGTAGTTGTCAGAGGTCCCATACCTCTTAACATGGGCATGAGTCTGAAATATCATTTTCAGCTTCTTGAAACATCTCATATGCTCCATGGCATTCAAAACATTTTTGAAGTCCCGCTTCTAAGCCGTAAAGCATGGTGCACTAAACTATCAAGTAGTTATCATACCGAGCTTGTAAAATGTTCATAATGTCTGAATCTGCTCCTGCAACAAGTTTGTCACCTAGTGGTGCATCAAGGACATAATTCTTCTGTGCAGCAATGAGGATAATCCTCAGGTCCCGGACCCAGTCCTCATCATTGCTACTATCATATTTAAACTTAGTTTTCTCTAGGAACATATCAAAAATAAAATAGGGGAGCTATACGCGAGCTATTGATCTACAACATAGATATGCAAGTACTATCAGGACTAAGTTCATGATAAATTAAGTTCAATTAATCATATTACTTAAGATCTCCCACTTAGATAGACATCCCTTGAGTCATCTAAATGATCACGTGATCCATATCAACTAAACCATGTCCGATCATCACATCAGATGGAGTAGTTTTCAATGGTGCACATCTCTATGTTGATCATATCTACTATATGACTCACGTTCGACCTTTCGGTCTCAGTGTTTCGAGGCCATGTCTGTACATGATAGGCTCGTCAAGTTTAACCCGAGTATTGCGCACGTGCAAAACTGTCTTGCACCCGTTGTATGTGAATGTAGAGCTTATCACACCCGATCATCACGTGGTGTCTCGACACGACGAACTGTCGCAACGGTGCATACTCAGGGAGAACACTTATACCTTGAAATTTAGTGAGGGATCATCTTATAATGCTACCGCCGTACTAAGCAAAATAAGATGCATAAAAGATAAACATCACATGCAATCAAAATATGTGACATGATATGGCCATCATCATCTTGTGCCTTTGATCTCTGTCTCCAAAGCACCTTCATGATCTCCATCATCACCGGATTGACACCTTGATCTCCATTGTAGCGTCGTTGTCATCTCACCAACTATTGCTTCTACAACTATCGCTACCGCATAGTGATAAAGTAAAGCAATTACATGGCGATTGCATTTCATACAATAAAGCGACAACCATAAGGCTCCTGCCAGTTGCCAATAACTTTTACAGAACATGATCATCTCATACAATAACGTATATCACATCATGTCTTGACCATATCACATCACAACATGCCCTGCAAAAACAAGTTAGACGTCCTCTACTTTGTTGTTGCCGGGTTTACGTGGCTGCTACAGGCTTCTAGTAAGAACCGTTCTTACCTACGCATCAAAACCACAACGATTTTTCATCAAGTGTGCTATTTTAACCTTCAACAAGGACTGATAACCCACAAATATAGGGGATCGCAACAGTTTTCGAGGGTAGAGTATTCAACCCAAATTTATATATTCGACACAAGGGGAGCCAACGAATATTTGAAGGTATTAGCAGCTGAGTTGTCAATTCAACCACACCTGGAGATTAATTATCTGCAGCAAAGTGATCAGTAGCAAAGTATTTTAATAGTTTTGATAGTAGTGTCAGCAGCAATAATAACAGTAACAGTGATAGCAGTAATTTTGTAGCAAGCGTAACAGTGATGATAGCAGTAGTAACTTAGCAGAAACAATATGGGAAAGTTCGTAGGCATTGGATCGGTGACTTGTTGGATGATATTCATCATGTGATAGTTATAACCTAGGGCTATTCGGTTCTAGCTCTAGTTCATTGATATAATGTAGGCATGTATTCTGTAAATAGTCATACATGCTTTATTAAAAGAACTTGCAAGACATCTTTTGTCCTACCCTCCCGTGGCAGCGAGGTCCTATTGGAAACTAAGGGGTATTAAGGCCTCCTTTTAATAGAGAACCGGAACAAAGCATTAACACATAGTGAATAAATGAACTCCTCAAACTACGGTAATCACCGGAAGAAGTCCCGGTTATTATCACTCCGGGGTTACCGGATCATAACACGTAGTAGGTGACTATAACTTGCAAGATCGGATCTAGAACATGGATATAATGGCGATAACATAAACGGTTCAGATCTAAAATCATGGCACCCGGGCCCAAAGTGACAACATTAAGCATGGCAAAGTCATAACAACATCAATCTAAGAACATAGTGGATACTAGGGATCAATTCCTAAAAAAACTAACTCGATTACATGATGAATCTCATCCAACTCCTCACCGACCAGCGAGCCTACGAAGGAATTACTCACTCCCAGTGGGGAGCATCATGGAATTGGCGATGGAGAAGGGTTGGTGATGACGAAGAATGAAGATCCCCCTCTCCGGAGTCCCAAACGGACTCCAGATCTGCCCTCCCGAGGAAGAATAGGGCTTGGCAGCGGCTCCGTCTCATGGATCATGATAATTCTTTCTCCCTGTTTTCTCTCTCCGAAAATAGTAATTGATAGTGTTGGTTTCGGGGTCTGCGGGGCCAGCAGGTGGGGACAACCCACCTGGGCGCGCCAGGAGAGGGGGTGCGCCCTGGTGGGTTGTGCCCACCCAGGTGCCCCTCTCTGGCAAGTCTTGGCTCCAAAAGTTCTTATTGTTGATATAAAAAATCCTCGCAAAGTTTCGTTCCATTCCGAGAACTTTTATTTCTGCACAAAAACAACACCATGGTAGTTCTGCTGAAAACAGGGTCAGCCCGGGGTTAGTTTCATTCAAATCATGCAAATTACATTCCAAAACAAGAGGAAAAGCGTTAAGAAAAGTAGATACATTGGAGATGTATCAACTCCCCCAAGCTTAAACCTTTGCTTGTCCTCGAGCAATTCAGTTGATAAACTGAAAGTGAAAACGAAAAACTTTTACGAACTATTTTCTCTTGTTTGCATAAATAAGCTTAAACAACACCAAGGTTTTCAGCCAACATTATAACTAATCGTGTCGACAATAACTCTTAAAGATTATAATGACTCATATCAATGACATAATTAGCTAGCGAGCAATAATAAGATATCTCAAACAGCAACACGTTGTCAAAACAACCATGATATAATATGACAATAGTGGTATCTTGCTAGCCCTTTTTGGGACCACAAAACATAAATGCAGAGCACCTCCAAAGTTCAAGCAGCGACTAAACATTGTAATTCATGGTAGAAAAGATCCAGTCATGATGCACCCAACATTAGCTACACACAATGCATAAATCATGACAACTGTGCTCTGCTCAGTTTTTGGCGCTTGTTTTAGAAGGTGATGACACAACATAAAAGTAAATAGATAGTCCCTTCACGGAGGGAAGCAGTGATTTGCAGAGGTGCCAGAGCTCAATTTTTTAAAACAGAGATAAATGATATTTTGAGACATGCACCCTTCTCATTTACTTCACGACCATCAGTTATCAATATCTCCCATGCTAGACAGGCTAGTGGCGGTTCCCAAGCGATAAAAGTAAAGGTTTTGACTCCATTGCCAGTTTTTATTTGATTATTCGAGCGATTAACTCTTTTTGTATTTTGTGGTTTGGGACTGGGCATCCCTATTACCGCCTTTTCTCGTGCGATGGCGAGTGATAAACACTCGACCTGAGAATAACCCGCTTAGCATGGAAGATACCGACCACCTCCTGTCGTTCCATGAACGATCCAGGCACACAAAATGGATAATTTTTAGAAGTTTTTAGAGGTTGCACATGCAAATTTACTTAGGACGGCAGGGTAATACCGTATATAGGTAGGTATGGTGGACTCATCTGGAATAACTTTGGGTTCAAGGTTTTTGATGTACAAGAAGAATCCCCACTTAGTACAGGCGAAGGCTAGCAATTTAGATTGAGAAGCGGCCAGCTAGAGAGCAACAACGATCATAACCATGCATTATGCATAAGTAACATTGGACACTAGCATGAGTAGGATATGAACACCATGAACATAAATATCATAGAGGCTATGTTGGTTTTGATTCAACTACATGCATGAACATGTACCAACTCAAGCCACTCGAACATTCAGAGGAGGATACCATATCATCATAATACATCACAATCATTTTAACGCTATGTTGATATCCAAGAATCATTATTAACTCCCAGCTACTTATGCATTGCATGAGAAACTATAATATCTAATTGTCATTGCAAACACGTTTAATCATAATGGGCTGAAGCATGGATACTAGGTTAAACATATTGATACATCTCCAATGTATTTATAATTTTTTATTGTTCCATGCTATTATATTATCTATTTTGGATGTTTAATGGGCTTTAATATGCTCTTTTTATATTATTTTTGGGACTAACCTATTAACCGGAGGCCCAGTGCCAGTTTCTATTTTTTTTTTGCCTATTTTAGTGTTTCGCAGAAAAGGAATACCAAATGGAATCCAAACGGAATGAAACCTTCACGATGATCTTTCTTGGACCGAAAGCAAACCAGGAGACTTGGAGTGGAAGTCTGGAACTCCGTGAGGCGGCCATGAGATAGGAGGGCGCGCCCAGGGGGTAGGCATGCCCCCCACCCTCGTGGGACCCATGGAGCTTCGCCGACGTACTTATTTCGTCTATATATACTCTTATACTCTAAAAACATCAGGGGGAGCCACGAAACAACTTTTCCACCACCGCAACCTTCTGTACCCGTGAGATCCCATCTGGGGACCTTTTTCGACGATCTGCTGGAGGGGGAATCAATCACGGAGGGCTTCTACGTCAACACCATAGCCTCGCCGATGAAGCGTGAGTAGTTTACCGCAGACCTTCGGGTCCATAGTTATTAGCTAGATGGCTTCTTCTCTCTCTTTGATCTTCAATACAAAGTTCTCCTCAATGTCCTTGGAGATCTATTCGATGTAATACTCTTTTGCGGTGTGTTTGCCGAGATCCGATGAATTGTGGGTTTATGGACTTGATTATCTATGAATATTATTTGGTTATTCTCTGAATTCTTATATGCATGATTTGATATCTTTGCAAGTCTCTTCGAATTATCGGTTTAGTTTGTCCTACTAGATTGATCTTTCTTGCAATGGGAGAAGTGCTTAGCTTTGGGTTCATTCTTGCGGTGTCCTTTCCTAGTGACAGTAGGGGCAGCAAGGCACGTATTGTATTGTTGCCATCAAGGATAAAAAGATGGGGTTTATATCATATTTCTTGAGTTTATCCCTCTACATCATGTCATCTTGCTTAAAGCGTTACTCTGTTCTTATGAACTTAATACTCTAGATGCATGCTGGATAGCGGTCGATGTGTGGAGTAATAGTAGTAGATGCAGAATCATTTCGATCTACTTGACACGGACGTGATGCCTATATTCATGATTATTGCCTTAGATATCTTCATAACTATGCATTTTCTATCAATTGTTCGGCAGTAATTTGTTCACCCACCTTAATACATGTTATCATGAGAGAAGCCACTAGTGAAACCTATGGCCCCCGGGTCTCTTTCTTAATTATATTGCATCTCTTTTATTATCGCATCTCATTTACTATTTTTAATCTTTACTTTCCAATCTATACAACAAAATACCAAAAATATTTATCTTATTATCTCTATCAGATCTCACTTTCGCAAGTGACCGTGAAGGGATTGACAATCCCTTTATCGCATTGGTTGCGAGGTTCTTGATTGTTTGTGCAGGTACTAGGTGACTTGTGCGTTGTCTCCTACTGGATTGATACCTTGGTTCTCAAAAACTGAGGGAAATACTTACGCTACTTTGCTGCATCACCCTTTCCTCTTCAAGGGAAAACCAACGCATGCTCAAGAGGTAGCAAGAAGGATTTCTGGCGCCGTTTCCCAGGAGATCTACGCCAAATCAAGACATACCAAGTACCCATCATAAAATCTTCTCCCTCGCATTACATTATTTGCCATTTGCCTCTCGTTTTCCTCTCCCCCACTTCACCTTTGCCGTTTTATTTGCCCTCTTCCATTTGTCTCTTTTCGCTTGCTTCTTGTGTGCTTGTGTGTTAGATTGTTTATTTGCCCTCATGGCTAGCCTTCCTTTGTTTCCCAATTTTGAAGTTCTTCACTTCAAACAAAGACAAGGAGAAAACCTAAAAGATGCTTGGTACAGGTGTCGGTGTCAAAATCTGCGGATCTCGGGTAGGGGGTCCCGAACTGTGCGCCTAAGGTTGATGGTAACAGGAGGCAGGGGACACGATGTTTTACCTAGGTTCGGGCCCTCTTGATGGAGGTAATACCCTATGTCCCGCTTGATTGGTATTGATGAGTATGAGGGTTACAAGAGTTGATCTACCACGAGATCGTAATGGCTAAAACCCCAGAAGTCTAGCATGTATGATTGTGATTGCCTCCACGGACTAAACCCTCCGGTTTATATAGACACCATAGGGGACTAGGGTTGTACAAAGTCGGTTATAGAGAAAGGAATCTTCATATTCGAACGTCAGGCTTGCCATCCACGCAAAGGAGAGTCCCATCCGGACATGGGAGAGAGTCTTCTGTCTTGTATCTTCATAGCCCATTAGTCCGGCCCATGTCACACAGGCCGGACACCCGAGGACCCCTTAATCCAGGACTCCCTCAGTAGCCCCTGAACCAGGCTTCAATGATGATGTGTCCAGCGCGCAAATTGTCTTCGGCATTACAAGGTGGGTTCCTCCTCCCAATACTCCAAAGCATCCACAGAAAACGTGTCCGGCTCTGCAAGACAAATACCACACACAACCACAGAGAGTATAATATTTCACGAGTCCAATCTGCTGACAACTTTTGTAGCGCGACATCACGTCCCTGCCCGGTCATTACTTTGAACCGTTTTTTGTTTAGCCTCCCGCTCCATGTTTCAAGATGCGGTTTTATTGGCACGTCTTGTCAAAGCAGAGATCGTGTCCCCTTATTGCGGGATTCTCATCAATACACGCATGGGTAACCCAACTATTCCATTGGCATGATCCCTTGGGAATAGGCAGGCTTTAAGGCCTATGAGGAGGCGTTTGATATTCATCGCCTTTATAAAGGGATAAGGATTCAACTCTTCCACCCACGCCTTCCTTCTCTCTGCCCATCCATTCTCGAGCTCCAGCGCCCAAGCTTCCATCCTTTCCACCTCAAAAAAAGCACTCCAGCCATGTCCGGATCTGGAGCACAAGGCAAGTGGATGGTTTCCTCCGTCAAGGAGAAGGACATCACCAAGCTCCGGGAGGCCGGGTACTTAGCCAAAGAAATCGCCCACCGGCTTCCAGCAACGGGGCAGCTCATCCCCACCCCAGAGCCCCATGAGAGGGTCATATTCATCCCCACTTCATCCGTGGATTGGGATTCCCTCTCCACCCATTCGTCCGCGGACTCATGTTCTACTATGGGCTAGATTTCCACGATCTGGCCCCCAATTCCTTCCTCAACATCTCGGCATTCATTGTCGTGTGTGAGGCCTTCCTCTGCATCCCACCCCACTTCGGATTGTGGTTAAAGATCTTCAATGTGAAGTCGAAGGTGGCGGGCGGTCAACACGCAGAGTGCGGAGGCGCCATGGTGAGCAAGCTGCCCAATGTCACATGGCTCAAAGGTACCTTCATGGAGACCGTCAAGGGGTGGCAATAGCAGTGGTTCTACGTCACAGAGCCTCGTGAAGCCACCTGGGTCGCGGCTCCTGAATTCCAGTCCGGCGCCCCGATGCGGCTCACCTCCTGGCTAGACAAGGGCCTGGACTGGTCTTTGTCGGACGAGATGACAGCGCTTCAGACGCGCATCATGAGCATGGTGGACAAGAACGTCAAGCTTGTCAATGAGACCAGGTGATGCTTGCTCATCGGATCCTTCCGTGCCAAAGCCGGACTTGCCATCTATGGGAGTTCGATCCGGCCAAGCACCAGACCTTGCAACAGTTCTTTGGCACTATGCACGAAGACACCTGGAAGGTGCTCTTCAAGGACAATGAGACGTGGCCGGCGACGACCGAGGACCACGGGCACGACCTGGCCCATCCCGCTAGTGCGGTAGGTTTTCTGTATTTCAAGGTGTATCCTTTACTTGCATATTCAGGGAAGACGTCTAAGCTTCCCCATTAATTTTTTCAGGGCTGGACAAAGAAGGCGGAGCGGATCCAGTGTCCGGCTCCACTACCAAGTAATCCCTCTTCTGAAGAAGATGCTGGTTCCGGCGCGCTACCAAGCACCGGAGAAGAAGGCCAAGGAGACTAGGAGTGGTCTCCGCCGTAAGGGAACTTCGGACGTGACGTCCGAAGACGCTGAGACCCAATCCTCCCACACCGATAACGATGATGAGGAGGAGGAAAGCGATTCTCCCCCGGAGGGGGAGGGAAGAAAAGGGCGGCCTCCACTCATCTAGAGGCAGAGGCGTCCAAGAAGGGAAAGGCCTCCGCCGTGGACAACTCCGCGTGGGACATTGATAGCAGCTCTGAGTGGCGCCCCAGGAATAAGCCCCTGGCCGAATCGTAAGTACTCGAAGACGCACACAAATATCCAGCTCCTTTACTTCATGATTTTAACATGTTGAATTATGTGCCACAGTCCGGCTCGTTCCGACCTCCAGCGATCCTCATCTTTGGGGAATTCGCTCGATCCAAAGGTAATGGACAGTGGGTCCCTTCCAGCGGCCTCTTCTCCTAAGACCATGGATGATGCCGAGGTGCTGTCCCGAAGGACCTGCCCAGACCAGGGAGAGACGCAGGAGGTCGTCAGGGTGGCGACAGTGGCTGAACCCTCGGCCACCGGACACATGGGGGAGCAAATCCCCATGGAGACTGGCGATGGGGGTTGTATCCAATCCGACCCCTAGCCGAATACAATTCCGGAGACCTATACGGCTCCGGTATCCGACAAGCAGCCTCCTTCGAAAGAAGGAGGTGCACCGATTCCACCTGTGACCTCTGTCCATCCAGAGGCACCGGATACTCTACTGGAAGCGTTGCGAAGTGCTTCCATTTTTGAGGAACATCGTACCCTCATGGGTACGGTGGTTGAGAGGATTCAGTCCGCAAAGAGCAGACTGACCGAAGCCTGCACAAGCCTTCTAACATGCTTTAAGTATGAAGTGCAATTTATGCAAAAGGAATGCCATAGTATAGACAGTAGCCCCTGAGACACTGTCCGGTGTTCGAAAAGAAGAGCCGGATAGAGGATCAACTAATTTTCGCAGGAGACTAACCATACGTGTCTATGTGAATAAGCAGGCGTCTTTGCTGGCTGCAACCTCTCATGCTACTGAGGTATACGGACTAAAGCAGAGTCTGGAGCGGACCAAGGAAGAGCTCGGCCGCGTGAAAAAACAGCTGGAGGACCATCAAGGTATGCAATGACCTTGTGTAGGTTCAGAAAGGATGAATGATTTGTGTTGACCATAGTGCCATGATATTTTGTAGGAGCGGCAACCGAGGTGGAGGCCCTCAAGAAGGCGCTGGCCGAAGCCTAGGAGAGAGCGGCAAAGGAACAACCCGCTCATGAGAAACACGAGGCCAGGTTTGGTGAGGTCCAGTAGGAGCTCCAGTACGCCGTGCAGAAATGCGAGTCCTTGGAGTGCAATATTGCAGATCAAGAGTCCGAACTTGCCAAGGCCCGCCAAAGTGCGCACGATGCCCGGGTTGAAGCCCAGGGCGCCCTCCAGGAAATCCAGGAGGCCAGAAAAATCGCGGTGGGTAAGGCCTTTATTATGCAGAGCAAGTATGTGAAGAAAAGGTTCCTCTCATTGACCCGGATTTGGAGTTCTCCATGGGCGTTTGCGGATCTGCGGCGCAGTGTTGCTGATGCCGTGGAGTTCTTCCGAGCCGAAGAGGGGGGCTCAACGGAGAAGCTATTCTGGTTGCAATACCTTGCGCCAGAACATCCGATGCCCTTAAGTGATCAGCTAAAGCAGCTGACCGAACTGCATAGGGCGGCCGAACTGGCCATGAAGGATTTGATAATCCGTCTATGGCCTGCTGACGCCGTGCCCAGCAGCTACTTCGGACTCGTAAAGCGGTTGGTCAATGCATGCCCTTGTCTTGATGCCATCAAGCGGTCGGTCTGCATCGAAGGCGCGCGAATGGCCTTCGCCCGTGTCAAGGTGCAGTGAGCGAAGATGGATGCTATCAAGCTCGCGACCGAGGGATCGCCCGCGGGCAAGGAGCACCGTATGCCCGAGCGGTATTTTGAGGGTGTCCTGAAGGGATCCCGTATAGTAGAGGGCAAGTGTTCAAAAGACATTATCTTTGAATGAATACCTTCATGTTATCCCGCCCTGTATGATAAAAACAAGACTGATATGTAATATAATGCTTGCTGTTTATTTTGGAATTTTACCTCCTGTGCGGCCGTTTTATTAAATCTAAGAGTTGGCCAGTCGTCGGCTTCAGCCCCCACGTAGGTAGTACGGGGGTGTTCGGGTTGAAACCTAAACACTCTTGATCCACAATTTTGGTCCTTAAAGGAGGTGTTTAGCGCAGCGAACCAGACAATCGGACTATGTGGCTTTATCACCCTCACTTAGCCATAGGAGTTTGACGATAGAAATGTAGGCGCAGCCCCTAGTATTTGTTAGTACGGACTAGGGTGTTGTAGACACCTGATCGGGTGAAGGACGATCCGTCGCATAATGCGAAAAAAATCGCAAGAGATTTTAACCTCCGAAGAGCTGACCGGCTCACGCCACATCATGACAGTCAGTTTTCGGCTTTCTCTACTGAGGTTCTCATCCGTTTACTACCCTAGCCGATAGAGTGAAACGTAAGGTAGTAAGCACTGGAGCCGGGCAACCCAACTATTGATCAAAGACATGATTCGGAGCGGATGCATATAATGCTAAATTCGGGGGTCGAACTATACTTTAAAAGTGTTCGGACTTATTGCTGTAGTATGGAGCGCAATAAAGCCCTTGGCGAATTACGGCGTACCAAAGTGTACGGATGCAATCGATAAGAATAGCGAAATAAAATGAAGTAAAGCCAGTGCCACATGAGTTGGGCCGCAAACTATGTTCATTATAATTTTGATTAATACATCAAAGTGTATTTGTACTAATAGTGCAATAAGCAACCGGGCTATTAACATGCCAAGATCAAGGGGGAGCTGCGTACAGGTCCTGAAAATAGCTAGAATGATCATCAAGAGGAACATCTAGAGATTCCCCCACACGTCTGTGCTACTTGCCGCCTTGGTATATCCGTCCTTCGAAACGACCGATGATCAGGCCGTCGAGAGGGGCCTGTAGAGAAGAGACCAAAAATGGTACAAAGGAAAAGTATGTGTGGGAGCCGTATGATGGACCACAATCAAGTTACGCCTCCGTCTATGCCCATGGTATTTTGAGTGCGTAGTTATGTACATGCGGTACGTATGCCGTCATTTGGTTAGGACTGAGACAGAGGCCGAATTGCTAGTTGAGCTCCTGACGAGCTGGACTGTCCTGCTGCAGAGTAGTCTGGACTCGTTTGACAGTGTCCGGGAGCGTGGCCGCCGAATTAAGGTTCTGCTTGTTAAGGCCGCTCTGTACTTCTGCTGCCAGGGTCGCGGTGTGCTCCTTAGTACGGAGGGAGCGCTCCATGTTTCCATTGACTGTGATGACACTGTGTGGTCCAAGCATCTTGAGCTTGAGATAAGCATAGTGTGGCACCACATTGAATCACGCAAATGTAGTTCATCCGAGCAGTGCGTCATAGCCGCTGCGGAAGGGGACGATATCGAAGATCAAGTCCTCGCTTTGGAAGTTGTCCGGAGATCCGAAGACAACTTCCAATGTAATTGAGCCTGTGAAGTGGGCCTCTACACCTGGTATTACTCCTTTAAAGGCAGTTTTTGTGGGCTTGATTCTTGACGGGTCGATGCCCATTTTGCGGACTGTGTCCTGACAGAGTAGGTTGAGGCTGCTGCCACCGTCCATGAGGACGCGCGTAAGGTGGAATCCATCAATGATTGGGTTGAGGACCAGTGTGGCTGAACCTTCGTGACGGATACTGGTCGAATGGTCCCTGTGATCGAAGGTGATCGGACAGGACGACCATGGGTTGAATTTTGGGGCGACGGGCTCTATCGCATAGACGTCCCTGAGCGCACATGGATACTGTTCGGGCTGCGGAGGGAGTCCTGGATTAAGGGGTCCTCGGGCGTCCGACCTGTTGGACATGGGCCGGACTGATGGGCTGTGAAGATACAAGACAGAAGACTCTCTCCCGTGTCCGTATGGGACTGTCCTTGGCGTGGATGGCAAGACTGGCGTTCAGATATGAAGATTCCTTTCTCTGTAACCGACTTTGTACAACCCTAGTCCCCTCCGGTGTCTATATAAACCGGAGGGTTTAGTCCGTAGAGGCAATCACAATCATACAGGCTAGACTTCTAGGGTTTTAGCCATTACGATCTCATGGTAGATCAACTCTTGTAATCCTCATACTCATCAATATCAATCAAGCAGGACGTAGGGTATTACCTCCATATAGAGGGCCCGAACCTGGGTAAAACATCGTGTCCCCTGTCTCCTGTTACCATCGACCTTAGACGCACAGTTCGGGACCCCCTACCCGAGATCCGCCAGTTTTGACACCGACATTGGTGCTTTCATTGAGAGTTCCTCCATGACTTTGAAGACAGGATTGATGGCTCGCCTTGTTATCAAGGACAGTATCACCTCCGGAGGAGCCCTGGCATCAGGCCAAACCCTCCGGCTGGGCGGCTTTACCATGACCGCTCGTCCAGCCGTTAAGCCGACGATGACTTCTCGGGTCATCGAAAATCGCCTCTGTGTTGACTCCGAATACTCCAAACGGATGGATCCGACGGAGTTGTCATCTTTAAACGAACTCCTGGATCGCATCACGGCCTTTGGGGTCGCTATAGACTATGATCGGATTGGGCTTAAACCCGATCAGAGAGAAATCAAATCTCCGCCGATCGCCCATCAGATAGAAGTAGTTGAGGAGCAAATCAACAACTCTACCTATATATTGATGACAAACTATGTTCAGATTTCTGAGCTCGAAGAGCCGGATACCCATCCGCGGAACAACACGCCCTGTCCTCCGAACCCAGAATCGGACGGTGGACCTGAAAAATCGGTTGATATCCCGGAGCCCGAACTATTAAGCTTGGAAGTTTCTCAAACTCCGGATCCCAAATTGGATCAGGGTTCAGATTTAAAGCCACCCACCCACCCAGATATGTGCAATCTCATGTACATATGACAGCAGTCTCAGGAAATAGTCCATCACTTTTGGGCCAGATTCCTCCTTGTCAAAGACAAGATTAAAGATTGCCGCGACGAAGACGTGATCTCAGTATTCTGCAATAATTGCACGGATGAAGGAATCCTCAACGCCATCAACCGCCGTCACGTATTACACTTCGCTAACTTGGCAACCATAGTACAGAAGTACCGTGCAATGGAAAGCGCTTGGAAAACTCAGGCAGCTCGCTAGGAACCACTGGTTTCCACTTAACCCCTCGTCCGGGCAAAAAGGATGGACCCTCGCAGGCCGTCTGACCCAATAGTAAAGAAATCTAAGCCCATCACGGGGCGCGGAACCGTTCTGGAGGGATGGCTCGATAGGCCATGCAAAATACACACAACACCGGATACCATACCAACCCACAGCCTTAGAGCATGTTGGATACTCCAGCAAGTGGCCAAGAGCGGCGAGGATATCCTCACCAAAAAAACCTCAGAGCAACACCCCCCGGAAGACTATGACCTCAGCGTATTGACGGTCTTCGAGACTTTTGCTTCAAACAATCGGCGCAAAAGGGCCTTCCGTGACCTGGCCGAAGTCTGCCAAGTCGCAGCAATAAACCACTGGAATAACATGGCCATAACTTTCAATGCCAATGACGAACCAAAATTCCGGACAGTCCGGGCACCAGCCACCTTGGTCCTCAATCCAATTGTGGACGGTTTTCGGCTCACCAAAGTGCTCATGGACGGCGGCAGCGGACTAAACCTCATCTACGAGGACACACTCAACAAAATGGAAATAGACAGGAGCCGCATCGGGCAAAGTAGCATGACCTTCCTTTGAATCATTCCCAGTCGGGAGGCGCAATGCGCGGGAAAAATCACGCTCGACGTGGTATTCGGCACGCCGAAGAATTATCGGTCCGAAGAGATAACCTTCCAAGTGGGCCCTTTCAACAGTGGATATCACGCCCTATTGGGGCGAGATGCATTTACACGCTTCCAAGCTATACCTCATTACGGGTACATGAAGCTCAAGATGCTCGGGCCCAATGGTATTATCACTCTTTCCAGTGATCCGGACATAGCGCTCCGCGCCGAAAACAAAACCGCATCCTTGGCCCTTGAGGCACTGTCTAAAGCCCTTGCGGCCGAAGAGTTAACCGTGCTGCACTCCATGGTGGATAAGGACGACATAATCCTGGACAAGCGACCCAAATCCACCTCCTTTAAACCAGCAGACGAAATAGTCAAATTTCAAGTCCACCCGACGGACCCCAATAAGACAGCATCCATCGGGGCACAGCTGGACCCAACGGTTGACGCCGCACTACGAGAGTTCCTGCGCGAGAACTAGGACATATTCTCCTGGCACCCTTCTGATATGCTAGGAATCCCACGCAGGTTGGCCGAACACAGCCTCAACATATTGAAGGGATATAAACCGGTCAAGCAAACGCTGCGGCGCTTTTCCGAACCCAAATGACAAGCTATGGGGGAGGAGTTAGCCAAGTTAATCAAGGCCGGATTCATCAGAGAAATAAAACACCCGGAATGGCTAGCAAACCTGGTGATGGAGCCAAAGAAGGATAAATCCTGGCGCCTATGCATCGATTTCAAAGACCTCAACAAGGCCTGTCCTAAGGATCCCTTCCCCATCCCCCGCATTGATCAGATTATTGACGCTACTGCGGGACACGACGCACTATGTTTCCTCGACGCATACTCCGGATACCATCAAATCAAAATGAAGGAGTCTGACCAAGCCGCAACGGCATTCATTACCCCATAGTGGCCGTTCTGCTTCAACACTATGAGCTTCGGACTTAAAAACGCCGGCGCCACCTACCAACACATGATTCAAACATGCCTGGAGAAATAGATCAGCAAGACAGTTGAAGCATATGTGGACGACATCGTCATCAAAACCAGGCACGTCGAGTCATTGATAGATGATCTGCAGCTCACATTCGACAACCTCCGTACATATGACATCAAGCTCAATCCGGAAAAGTGTGTTTTTGGCGTTCCCGCCGGAAAACTGCCGGGC
The DNA here is from genome assembly GCF_003073215.2 of Triticum urartu. Lineage (NCBI taxonomy): Eukaryota > Viridiplantae > Streptophyta > Magnoliopsida > Poales > Poaceae > Triticum > Triticum urartu. The sequence continues at coordinate 425,340,095 of NC_053027.1, forward strand.
TTCATCGTCTCCAATAGGGGAATTGAAGCAATTCCAGCCAAAATCTGAGCTTTGTCTCAATTGACTACACCAACAGACCTTAAACAAGTCCAAAAACTAGCCGGATGTGTGGCAGCTTTAAGACGGTTTATCTCCAGACTAGGAGAAAAAGCATTGCCGCTTTATCGCCTTCTCCGACGCACCGACCACGTCGAGTGGATGGATGCGGCAATGTCTGGACTGGAAGAGATAAAGGCTCTTTTAGCGAGCAACCCAATCCTGGCCGCGTCGAACATCGGCAAACCCATGTTATTATACATCTCAGCAACACACCAGTTGGTGAGCGCGGTGCTCGTCGTCGAGCGAGAGGAGGATGGACACAAATACCCACTTCAGAAACCGGTATACTACATGTCCACTGTCCTCACACCATGCAAATCCCGGTACCCTCATTACCAAAAGATAGCATACGCGGTCTTCATGGGATCCCAGAAGCTACGACACTACTTTCAAGAGTGCTCAATCACGGTGGCTTCCAAAGTACCACTCAATGACATAATAAACAACCGCGATGCCACGGGCCGGATCGCAAAGTGGGCCATTCAGATCCTTCCATTCGACATAACATACAAGCCGTGCCGGGCCATTAAATCTCAAGTACTGGCCGACTTCGTCGTCGAATGGATGGAGGCCGAACTCCCTAAAGAGTACGACACATATTCCAACTGGGTTATGCACTTCGATGGCTCCAAAATGCTGGCGGGCTTAGGAGCGGGCGTTGTCTTAACGTCCCTCACTGGAGACATAGTTCAGTACGTACTCCAAATATTATACACAGACTCCAACAATGCAGCCGAATATGAGGCCTCATTGCATGGTCTTCGGATGGCCGTCTCCATGGGCATACAATGCTGGAGGTGCACGGGGATTGAAACCTCGCAATATCCCAAATAAATGGAGATTTCGACGCCAAGGATCCGAAGATGGCGGCCTATCATAACATCATTCTTAAAATGCCGGCTCAGTTCGAGGGGCTCGAGTTTCATCATGTGGCTCGAGAAAGTAATCAAGCGGTGGATGTCCTTGCTCGCATCAGCGCCAAGCGCGACCCCATCCCGCCTAACATATTCCTAGAAAGGCTCTGCAAGCCATCCGTGGTGTGGCAGGGGGAGAGCGTCAACACCAGTCCAGACCCGATTATACCCTAGATTCCAAACACAATACCGATATCATCGGGGGTTTAGCCACCGAAATTACACCATCGGCCCATCTTATCATGGCAGTAATTGCCCCATGGACCGAACCCTTCTTGGCCTACCTTAATAGGCGAGAACTCCCTGAGGATCAGAATGAGGCTCGCTGCATTGTCCGGCGCTCGAAAGCCTACAAGGTCCATGACGGAGAGCTCTACAAGAAAAGCGCTACCATAGTACTTCAAAGATGTATCTCCAAAGAAGAGGGACGGCAGCTCTTGGCCGAAATTCACGCCGGTCTCGGTGGTCACCACGCCGTGGCTCGGGCCCTTGTAAGTAAGGCCTTCCATACATGTTTCTATTGGCCGACGGCCCGAGCAGATGCACAGGACCTTGTCCAACGTTGTGTCGGATGTCAGCTTTTCGCCAACCAAAGCCATATGCCTCCCACCGCTCTACAAACAATCCTCATTACTTGGACTTTTGCGGTCTGGGGGCTTGATATGGTCGGACCCCTTAAAGGAGGAAGCCATAAGAAAAAATATCTGCTGGTCATGGTAGATAAATTCACCAAATGGATAGAGGCCAAACCAGTTAAAACGGCCGAAGCCGAACCAGTGATAGACTTTATATCCGGAGTTGTGCACTATTATGGTGTCCCACACAACATCATCACAGATAACGGCTCCAACTTTACAGCCGATGAACTGAAAGCCTAGTGTGCTAACCTGGGCATTAAGCTCGATTACACCTCCGTCTATCATCCACAAACAAATGGTCAAGTCGAACGAGCTAATGGTCTTATTATAAGCGGCATTAAGCCTAGACTAGTGCAGTCTTTGAAAGAATCAGACAAGCACTGGGTTGAGGAGCTCGACTCCGTACTCTGGGGGCTGCGGACCACGCCCAATCACACTACCGGATATACACCCTTCTTCATGGTGTACGACACAGAGGCTGTGTTGCCCTGCGATATTATTCACGACTCACCTCGAGTGCGCATGTATGAAGAGAGAGAGGCCGAGCTTGATCGGCAGGACGGCTTAGATGCCCTGGAGGAGGAGCGCGATGTCGCAAAAGCCTGTTCCGCATTTTATCGATAGCAGGCTCGCAGATATCAAAGCAGAGAAGTGCGGGCCAAGACTTATAACGTTGGCGAACTCGTTCTACGCTTACCAGAGAAGAAAAAGGACAAACTCAAGCCCAAGTGGGAGGGTCCCTTCAACATAGATGAAGTTCTTACTGGAGGAGCGTACCACCTGCGTGATGCATCGAACAACCTCTTAGAGCCGAATCCGTGGAATGCCGCCAGACTCCGAAGATTCTACGCCTAGAGTCGGACTCTTTGTTCGTCTTCTTCTCCCTTTGTTTCCATAATTTTTTTCCTCTCTTTAACTTTTCTTATAGCTTTAAGCTCTTGTGAGGCTAAACCACTCACCTATGACGTACATATCCTTAAATATGTACGCCCATAATACCCAGGGGTTCTTGTAGAGAAGCTTATTATTATTTTTCGAGCATCAAGCTCACCACATATGTGTCTTTTTCCTCATATGTACCTTTTTCGCCATTATATGCATCGTTATGACTTAAGTTTTTGCCAAGCTGGGTTGCCTGGCTCCTGTGCTTATGCCCTACGTTCCCGTTTGTTCGGCTAGGGCATAAAGGGAGCACCTCTGCGATTGTTACTGCCGGGTCATCCGAACGTGTACCTCAAACTGGGTGAAGCCGAAAGCTAGCGTTCTTAAGGGAATATTCGATCGGCGGACTAAAGACGTGTTGCACTCATTACACTATGACTCCCCCAGATGTCACGTACACTGCGATTTTTTCAATCACAGTTCGGGCATGCACACTAAACGCATGTTCACCCAGGGAAAGGAACCCTTAACGGAACTATTCTCTCTGGAAGATGTTTCTTACAATTACAATGTAATATAACATAGTTAGCCGGATACAACTTGTCTGTTCAAGCAACTATGACCCCTACTTGGTTTCCACGCATACGCCAGTCTATATGGCCGCTTTGGTATTCAGAAACACTCCGCACCTTCGGGTCCAGAGGTCAAAGCAAAAAGGTCTGCCATGACAATCGCCTTACAATCCGTTTAGGGACAATTATGTCAATTGAAGTACATAGTCACTTGGACTCAAAAACTTCTTCCTCTATGCCGTCTAATAGGCTGTCTAGCTTACAATCCTATTGGGAATATTTGGCGGCTACCTTTACTTGGTCATATACCAAACTAACTGGAATTTCTTTTCCATCTGACCCCTTAGGCCCGACCCGGGCCATATGATTCGGGTCAAGTTTGGTGTACCGTGTCTTCACCATGGCCTAGGCCTCCCGCGCACCTTCTCGGCAGGCTGATATCTTCCATAATCGAATACACCACCGTGCTCCTTTGAATAGCTCCACGAACTCTGACATACTTTCTGGAGGGGAGGCGGATGGCCATAAAGCCTTGGCAACACTCCGCATTGCTTGCCGAGCTCGCTCGTGCATTTGGGACAGCTCTTGTAGCAAGTCGCCTTGAGATCTGGACATTTCCTCTTCGGGACGGCCAGACAACATACCTGGAGACATCAATCTGTCAGTTCCTGTCCTCACCGAATTATATGAAGGCAAGTTCGCAACGCATACTGAATATGCCGCCTCGTAGCCTCTTATTCTCCTTCACGGAGTCGGCTAGCTGGGCTCACACATCTTTTAGTTCTTCGCCCAGTAGGGTGTTGGAATCTTGCAGCTTATTGTTATCATCCCTGACCCGTGTCAGCACACGTTCGCCCGCGGCCAATTGCCTTTTGGCTTCTTGTTCACCCGCTTGTGCGACTTTCAGGGCCTCCTTCAGTTGATCCGATGATCCTGCCTTGGGGAATGCAAAAAGTATTAATATTACTGGTATATGAATATGATTTCTCGATGGAGGGGAACATTACCAGGCGATGCTTTCTTGAATTTCTCCAGTTCAGCGGTAGCAGCAGCTAGCTGGGTCCGGCACTTTTCCAGCTCTTGAGTCAACATGTTGTTCTTCTCTGTGAGCACCTGATTATACAATGATCCTTAAATCAGTTGTATCAACTGCTTCAAGTCATGGGGGCTACTGGTATATAATTATCAGATTTGTACAAATGTGTACTTACCCGCATGTCTTTCAAATGCTGGTCTGTGGCTCTCGTAAGCCCATCTCGAGCAGCTCGGATGTATGTATCAGCTGAGTTGAAGGCATTGAATGCCTCTTCTGTGAAGCTGGGGTCACGAAGAATGGCCCGCCGGCACCGATGATTCATGGCGCTTTTCACTTCAGAGTTTGTGACGGATACATCATCTGAATCCTCTGCCAAAGGACAATCCGGCATCACTCTCATATTAGCCCTTGCCTTTAAGGTAGGGTCTGGAACCTGACTTGTGGAGGCGCGGCTGGCAGGATCCCCGAACATAGTTCGGCGAACGCTTTTCCTGATAAGTCACAACAGATAATGTCATAGTGTGATGTGACTGCCAGGAGGCATGATTTAAAAAACCATACCTCTTTGATGAAGGTTCTGCCGTGTTGTCATTCGCCTTCCTCTTTGAAGATTTGCTCGGCGCGGGCATCGAGATGCCTCTGGTGCACGTTGAGGCATCGGGCACCTCCCCTTTGGAGCACGAAATAGTGCGGTGGGTGAGGCGTAATGAGGAAGCTCTTTCGAAGAAGGTGTCTCTTGATTACTTACATGCGAGGTAGGGAGGAGGCCGGGATAGTCGGCGAGGATGGCCACTTCCGTGCCGTCGTAGCTCGCTTGGTAGAATACTCCATCCTCAAGCTCCACAAACATGTATGGATCCTCTTTGAATCTAGGGTCAAGGTCCCGGTTGTGATCCTCTAGCTGTGGGGCGGGCCTATGGATCCCCTCGATTACCTTCTGCCACTCCTGTTACAAATAGATGGGTTAATGTCCATTAAAATGTGACCTAGGGAGAGGATTGAGTAAAGTGGTGTGATTAGAGCTCACCCATCTCAGAGGACTGTACATGGAAAATCCATCTCGACGTTTAAGACGAGCGAACTCCTCTTTCTCCCCTTTGTACAGTTCGGCCAATATTTTGACCAAAGCGGCGGGGGTGTCTGGACCCTTCCGACTGCAGCGTGAGGTGTCATCTTCCCCATTATAGTGCCACATGGGAAGCCCTCTGTATTGGAGCGGCTGTACCCCCCGCACTATGGAAGTCGCCATCGCCTCGATTATTAATAATCCGGACTGGGCAAGTGTCCTTATCTTGCCCATCAATTGACGGAGTTCCGCGCTATCTTCCTCCTCGAGGCTCTGAGGGCACCAGCTGTGGCATTTATTCAACAGAGCATTTGAAAATTCGGGAAGACCCATTCAAACTGGGTCAGGGAGAGCGATGTCCTCAATATAGAACCTTTCTGAGGGCCATTCTTTGGGCACCTTCTTTGGCGTGCCAGACAGGTATCCAGTCCCGGCTATGCGCCATACTTCGGCGCTGCCCACCTCGAATATCGAGCCCTCTTGGTTGCGAGGGACGAGGTAGAATAGCTTCCTCTACAAATCAAAGTGGGGTTGTGCATTTGGAGTCCGTAATACTCCAGGAGTCCATGGAGGAAAGGGTGGATTGGAAACCCTACGCCTCTCAACAAGTAGGATACAAAGCACACCCGTTCCCCCTGGTTGGATCGGGGAAATTTTCCGCCAGAACTTCGCCTGTGAAGGAGGTAAATCCTGCTCGAACAGGGACCAGATCCACGGGGGGAAGGAATCCCTGTGTTTGGAGCTTAACCAACTACTTATGGGATACAGAACATCTCTCCCAGTCACCTTTTTCGGAGTCGTGAGGGCGGGAGGAAGAACTGGGGACGCTAGCCATGTTGAATGGTTTCCCCTGGCAAGACTCTGAGGATTTTCTGCTGGGTGTGGAATGGATCTGAGATTCAATTCCTTTAAATAGAGGCCCTTCTTACGTGGTCGGGGGGTTATGTGCAAAAAATACCCCGACCTCTCGTATTCGCTCGACACATGGAATCAGGAGGTGTGGAGGCACAGAAGCCGATGGGTGCGACATTAAATGGAAGGCCGAATACAACTCTTTAAGTCAGGTACTTTGAAGTGATCAAGGGAGGAACCCGCCTTGCAATGTCGAAGACAATCTGCACGTCGGACACCTCGTCATTGAAGCCTGGTTCAGGGGCTACTGAGGGAGTCCTAGATTTAGGGGTCCTCAGGCATCCGACCTGTTAGACATGGGCCGGACTGATGGGTTGTGAAGATACAAGACAGAAGACTCTCTCCCATGTCTGGATGGGACTCTCCTTGGCATGGATGGCAAGCCTGACGTTCGGATATGAAGATTCCTTTCTTTGTAACCGACTTTGTACAACCCTAGTCCCCTACAGTGTCTATATAAACCGGAGGGTTTAGTCCGTAGAGGCAATCACAATCATACATGCTAGACTTCTAGGGTTTTAGCCATTACGATCTCGTGGTAGATCAAATCTTGTAATCCTCATACTCATCAATATAAATCAAGCAGGACGTAGGGTATTACCTCCACAGAGAGGGCCCGAACCTGGGTAAAACATCGTGTCCCCTGTCTCATGTTACCATCGACCTTAGATGCACAATTCGGGACCGCCTACCTGAATTCGCCGGTTTTGACACCGACATGAGGATGGTAAGATCCTATCGTAATCGCATTATATAGGGAAATTTCAAGATTTTTCTTCGCAATTTTTATGTTGGGCTAACCATGTCCCATAGACAACTCTTGGATTTTGTCGCCAAAGGGAATTTTGTCGAAATTGATCCCAGTATTGCACATGAAATTATAGAGGGAATAGTAGGAGTACTACCCCCACAAAAGGGACCACATCATACTCAGGAAGAACCCAGGTTTTTGAGAAACATTGCGAAATACGAAAATCTACTGAACCTCTTAAAAATGTTAGTGGGAACCTTAACCGCATGAATATGTTGATCACTCTTTGCAATAAGCGGTTGGATGCTCTAGATCTAAAAATCTCCGAGTAAGAAGGGAAATGTAAGGAACCTCCCGGATTCAAGCATAACCCCATTAAAAAGATAAATACCAAAGATGGCAATACCTAGATCTATTTTTGCTTTTATGCCTAGCTAGGGGCGTTAAACGATTGCGCTTGTTGGGAGGCAACCCAATTTTATTGTTGTTCTTTACTTTTTGTTCCTGTTTAGTAATAAATAATTCATCTAGCCTCTGTTATTATTGTGTTTTTAATGTTTTAATTAGTGTTTGTGCCAAGTAAAGCCTTTAGAATCTTCTTCGGTGATTGTTGTTTGATCTTGCTGATAAAAACAGAAAGTATGCGCTCATGAAAATAATTTTAGTTTTTTACCAGAGAGCGATAAATACCAATTCCAACTGCATTATATCAATATACAAATTTTCCTGGTCGTCCTATGTTTTCAGAATTTTTGGAGTTACAGAAGTATTCGAAACTTACAAATTGCTACAGACTGTTCTGTTTTTGATAGATTCTGTTTTTCGCATGTTGTTTGCTTATTTTGATGCATCTATGGCTAGTATCGGGGGGTATGAACCATAGAGAAGTTGGAATATAGTAGGTTTAACACCAATATAAATAAAGAATGAGTTAATTATAGTACCTTAAAGTGGTGGTTTATTTTCTAATACTAAGAAAGATCACGAGATTTTCTGTTGAGTTTTGTGTTGTGAAGTTCTCAAGTTTTTGGATAAAGATTTGATGGATTTTGGAACAAGGAGTGGAAAGAGCCTAATCTTGGGGATGAACAAGGCACCCCAAGGTAAAATTCAAGGACAACCAAAAGCCTAAGCTTGGGGATGCCCCGGAAGGCATCCCCTCTTTCGTCTTCGTCTATCGGTAACTTCACTTGAGGCTATATTTTTATTCACCACATGTTATGTGTTTTGCTTGGAGCATCTTGTATAATTTGAGTCTTTGATTTTTATTTTACCACAATCATACTTGCTATACACACCTTTTGGGAGAGACACACATGAATCAGAATTTATTATAATACTCTATGTGCTTCACTTATATCTTTTGAGCTATACAATTTTGCTCTAGTGCTTCACTTATATCTTTTTAGAGCACGGTGGTGGTTTTATTTTATAGAAATTATTGATCTCTCATGCTTCACTTATATTATTTTGAGAGTCTTTTAGAACAACATGGTAATTTTCTTTGGTAATAAAACTAGTCCTAATATGATGGGCATCCAAGATGGGTATAATAAAAACTTACATATAAGATGCATTGAATAGTAGGAGAAGTTTGATACTTGATGATTGTTTTGAGGCATGAGGATGGTGATATTAGAGTCATGCTAGTGGGGTAATTGTGAATTTGAGAAATACTTGTGTTGAGGTTTGCAAGTCCCGTAGCATGCACGTATGGTAACCGTTGTGTAACAAATTTGAAGCATGAGGTATTTCTTTGATCGTCTTCCTTATGAGTGGCAGTAGGGGATGAATGATGGTCTTTTCCTACCAATCTATCCCCCTAGGAGCATGCGCGTAGTGCTTGGTTTTTGATGACTTGTAGATTTTTGCAATAAGTATGTGAGTTCTTTATGACTAATGTTGAGTTCATGGATTATACGCACTCTCACCCTTCCACCATTGCTAGCCTCTCTAGTACCACACAACTTTCACCAGTACCATAAACCCACCATACCTACCTATTATGGAATTTCCATAGCCATTCCAAGATATATTGCCATGCAACTTTCCACCGTTCTGTTTATTATGACACGATCCATCATTGTCATATTGCCTTGCATGATCATGTAGTTGACATCGTATTTGTGGCAAAGCCACCGTTCATAATTTTTTATACATGTCGCTCTTGATTCATTGCGCATCCCGATACACCGCCGAAGGCACACATATAGAGTCATATTTTTTGTCCTAAGTATCGAGTTGTAATCTTTGAGTTGTAAATAAATAGAAGTGTGATGATCGTCATTATTAGAGCATTGTCCCATGTGAGGAAAAAAAGAGAAAGGCCAAATAAAAAAGAAGGCCCAAAAAAAGAAAAAGAAAAAGAAAAAATGAGAGAAAAAGAGAGAAGGGACAATGCTACTATCCTTTTTCCACACTTGTGCTTCAAAGTAGCACCAGGATCTTCATGATAGAGAGTCTCTTATTTTGTCACTTTCATATATTAGTGGGAAATTTTCATTATAGAACTTGGCTTGTATATTCCAATGATGGGCTTCCTCAAATGCCCTAGGTCTTCGTGACCAAGCAAGTTGGATGCACATCCACTTAGTTTCTTTTGTTGAGCTTTCATACATTTATAGCTCTAGTGCATCCGTTGCATGGCAATCCCTACTCACTCACATTGACATCTATTGATGAGCATCTCCATAGCCCATTAATATGCCTAGTTGATGTGAGACCATCTTCCTCCTTTTTGTCTTCTCCACAACCACCACTCTACTCCACCTATAGTGTTATGTCTATGGCTCGCGCTCATGTATTGCGAGAAAGTGGAAAAGGTTTGAGCTTACTAAAGTATGAAACAATTGCTTGGCTTCTCATCGGGGTTGTGCATGATTTGAGTATTTTGTGTGATGAAGGTGGAGCATGACCAAACTATATGATTTTGTAGGGATGAGCTTTCTTTGGCCATGTTATTTTGAGAGGACATAATTACTTTGTTAGTATGCTTGAAGCATTATTATTTTTATGTCAATAAAGTTTTTTCTTGAATCTTTCAGATCTGAACATTCATGCCACAATAAAGAAAATTACATTGATAAATATGTTAGGTAGCATTCCACATCAAAAATTCCGTTTTTGTCATTAACCTACTCGAGGACGAGCAGGAATTAAGCTTGGGGTTGCTTGATACGTCTCCAACATATCTATAATTTTTGATTGTTCCATGCTATTATATTATCTATTTTGGATGTTTAATGGGCTTTAATATGCTCTTTAACATTATATTTTGGACTAACCTATTAACCGGAGGCCCAGTGCCAGTTTCTGTTTTTTTACCTATTTCAGTGTTTCGCAGCAAAGGAATACCAAACGGAATCCAAACGGAATGAAACCTTTGCGATGATCTTTCTTGGACCGAAAGCAAACCAGGAGACTTGGAGTGGAAGTCTGGAACTCCGTGAGGTGGCCACGAGATAGGAGGGCGCGCCCGGGGGGGTAGGCGCGCCCCCCACCCTTGTGGGCCCCATGGAGCTCCACCGACGTACTTATTTCGCCTATATATACTCTTATACCCTAAAAACATCAGGGGGGGCCACGAAACCACTTTTCCACCGCCGCAACCTTCTATACCCGTGAGATCCCATCTGGGGACCTTTTCCGACGATCTGCCGGGAGGGGCATCAACACCATAGCCTCGCCGATGAAGCGCGAGTAGTTTACCACGGACCTTCGGGTCCATAGTTATTAGCTAGATGGCTTCTTCTCTCTCTTTGATCTTCACTACAAAGTTCTCCTCGATGTTCTTGGAGATCTATTCGATGTAATACTCTTTTGCGGTGTGTTTGCCGAGATCCGATGAATTGTGGGTTTGCGAACTTGATTCTCTATGAATATTATTTGGTTCTTCTTTGAATTCTTATATGCATGATTTGATATCTTTGCAAGTATCTTCGAATTATCGGTTTAGTTTGGCCTACTAGATTGATCTTTCTTGCAATGGGAAAAGTGCTTAGCTTTGGGTTCAAAATTGTAGTGTCCTTTCCCAGTGACAGTAGGGGCAGCAAGGCACGTATTGTATTGTTGGCATCGAGGATAAAAAGATGGGGTTTTGTAACACCCCAGATGTAATTTACCTAATATGTACTCCAACTCTTGTCGTTTCCGGCGCTAAGTTATTTTATTTTCTCGGGTTCGGGTTTTTGTCTCCATGTGTTGTTGTTGTTGTCCTGCATCTCATATCATGTCATCATGTGCATTGCATTTGCACACGTGTTCATCTCATGCATCCGAGCATTTCTCCCGTTGTCCGTTTTGCATTCCGGCGCTCCTATCTCCTACGGTGGTCATTTCTACCTTCCTTTCGTGTGTGGGGGTTAAACATTTCCGGATTGGACCGAGACTTGCCAAGCGGCCTTGGTTTACTACCGGTAGACCGCGTGTCAAGTTCCGTACCATTTGGACTTCGTTTGATGCTCCAATGGTTAACCGAGGGACCAAGAAGGCCTCGTGTGTGTTGCAGCCCAACACCCCTCCAATTTGGCCCAAAACCCACCAAAACCCTCTCCATCATCTAGAGCGTTCGATCACGATCGCGTGGCCGAAAACCGCACCTCATTTGGACTTGCCTATTTCCTCCTATGCCTATAAATAGCCCCCCTCCGAAATTCTCGTTTTCTTCTTCCCCCGAAACCCTAAATCCTCTCCCCGCGCGCCGGACAACGTCCGCCGGCGCCGGACGCGTCCGCTCCATCCCACCGCCGCCACGTGTCGAGCCGGGGTTCGCCCGCGCCCGCGCCCCACATCGCCGGCCCGCTCAGTCCACGTTGGGCCCTATGTCCGCCGCCCGGTCGCCGCCGCACCTTCCTCGCCGGAGCAGCGCGCCGCCTGCGCCCGGCCGCCTCCACCGCGTTTCCCTCGTCACCCCTCGCCGCCCGGGACGGATCCGGCCGCCCAACCGCCGGACCTCGCCGCCCCGACCCGGATCCGGCCGCCCCCGCGCCCATCCACCTCGCCGGAGCTCCAGCTTCTCACCGGCGGCCTCGGATCTCGCCAGTGAACAGTAGATCCGGATCGGTGAACAGTAACCCTAGATCCGGAGGGTATATTTTTCTCTAAGTCCCAGTTTATATTGCCATGTTCATTGTGCCGTAACTTTGCATCCGTAGATCCGTTTTGGGTGTATAGCATATCAAAATGTTCGTCTCAGAGAGCACATCATTTCATCTCATTGCATTATTTTCATTTGAGTTCATCTTGATGCCCGAAATGCTGTTGGAAGAGTGCTATTTGAGTTAATTGTCAGATCTGCTGCTCCAAATAGCTATTTGTCATTTTTGCCATGATTATTGTGTGCATGATATGCCCCTGAGCTCTACATGAGTTTTGTTATATGCTTTGTCATCTTTCCAGAGGTGCCATCCATGTATTTTTGTGATATGTGTGGTGACTAGCACAAGCTTGCAAATGGTGCATTCGTTAATGCTGATTTCAGGGACTTAGCAATTCCACTAAGTCCTTGGTCTGTTTTTATCAATATGCCATATGTTCATGTTGTTTCCTAGTGATTCGTGCCTCTTTTGAGGATGATCAGTAATGATGATTTGTTAATCTTGTAATTCTCTATCCATCCATGTCTTTGTTTGCAATTATGGAGCACCCTAGCTTGAGTCAATCGAGCTCTACTTTTGCTATTTCGTGAATCTGGGCAGATTGTCTACTTGTTAGCGATTTTGCCGAGGATGTTGTAGTTGATCCGTGCATGCTATGTTGTTGTTCTTGCCATGTCTAGCTTGTATAATGTGTATTCTTAATGGGTGTATGCTTAGATTGTCATGCCTTGCTCTGTAGCGGGTGCATTGAGCTCGTGAACATGCCTACTTGATATCTGATTTGCATGCTCCAGTTTTTCACTAAGTCTGTGATCTGATTATGTTTTTGCCATGTTCACATGCTTGCAATTGTATTTTCTGATCCCTTTTGGCTCAAGGTCACTAAGGGACTTTTGTTAATCTCTTTGAGTAGCTCCATGCCATGCTTTAGTTTTCCATGTTAAGTTCCTGTAGCATATAGTTTTCATGCTCCAAAGTGTGCTACCTGATCTGAAACTCCAGACTAGTGTTAATTTCACTAAGTCTGATATCTGTTTACCAATTGCACTTTTGCCATGCTTTTTTGAACCTGTTAAGGGGTGAATTGGCCGTAGCTCAGTGTTCATCTTTTGTTAAGCATCATGATTGGATCCCTGCCATGTATTTTGTTGCCATGTTTGAGTGTTGTAGCATGTTTAACTTGTTGCATTTAGATGGCTACTTGTTGTTTATCGCAGACTGGTGCCATACTTGTTTTGCTTGCCATTTCCAAACCGTGTCTCCGATTCTGGTGATCTTTATATCTTTTTCAAGCGAAATCACCTCACCTTTCCAGTGGCACACTTGGATTTCCATGTTGAAGCCAGGTTCAATCATTCCTTGTCAAATCTTGCATATGCATCACATATCGCATCCCGCATAGCATACCATGTTTGCATCATGTTGTTTGAGCTTTGCACCTGGTTGATTGCATTCCTTTTGCTTGTTTGTCTTGTTTGGGTAGAGCCGGGAGACGAGTTCGCTAACGAGGAGCCCGTTGAGTTTGCTTTCGAGGATCCAGTCAACTCTGACAACTTTGCAGGCAAGATGATCATACCCTCGAAATCACTTCTATCTTTGTCTTGCTAGATGCTCGCTCTTTTGCTATGCCTATGCTACGATGCCTACCACTTGCTTATTCATGCCTCCCAAATTGCCATGTCAAACCTCTAACCCACCATGTCCTAGCAAACCGTTGATTGGCTATGTTACCGCTTTGCTCAGCCCCTCTTATAGCATTGCTAGTTGCAGGTGAAGATTGGAGATCGTTCCTTGTTGGAACATTATTTTGTTGTTGGGATATCATTATATTATCTTGTTATCTTAATGCATCTATATACTTGGTAAAGGGTGGAAGGCTCGGCCTTCCTAGTGTTTTGTTCCACTCTTGCCGCCCTAGTTTCCGTCATATCGGTGTTATGTTCCCGGATTTTGCGTTCCTTACGCGGTTGGGTAATAATGGGAACCCCTTGACAGTTCGCCTTGAATAACTCTTCAGCAATGCCCAACCTTGGTTTTACCATTTGCCACCTAGCCTTTTTTTCCCTTGGGTTTCCGGAGCCCAAGGGTCATCTTATTTAAACCCCCCCTGGGCCAGTGCTCCTCTGAGTGTTGGTCCACCTCGTCAGCCGCCGGTGGCCACCAGGGGCAACTCTGGGCTGGCCTACCGGAAGTTTAGACAATCTGAGTGTTCCCTGAGAACGAGATATGTGCAGCTCCTATCGGGATTTGTCGGCACATTCGGGCGGTGTTGCTGGATTTGTTTTAACTTGTCGAAGTGTCTTGTAGAACCGGGATACCGAGTCTGATCGGAATGTCTCGCTAGAAGGAATATCCTTCGTTGACCGTGAGAGCTTGTCATGGGCTAAGTTGGGACTCCCCTGCAGGGATTTGAACGTTTCGGAAAGCCGTGCCCGCGGTTATGGGCAGATGGGAATTAGTTAATGTCCGGTTGTAGATAACTTGAACCTTAACTTAATTAAAATGAACCAACTGAGTGTGTTACCGTGATGGTCTCTTCTCGGCGGAGTCCGGGAAGTGAACACGGTGTTCGAGTAATGTTTGCGCAGGTTATTCTCTAGTTACTCGTTCGTGCTTTGCGTTCTCTTCTCGCTCTCTTTTGCGAATAGGTTAGCCACCATATATGCTAGTCGCTTGCTGTAGCTCCACATATTACCTTACCTTTTCCTATAAGCTTAAATAGTCTTAATCGCGAGGGTGCAAGATTGCTGAGTCCCCGTGGCTCACAGATTACTTCCAAACCAGATGCAGGGCCTGATGATTCCGTTCCAGATGATGCGCTTGAGCTCAAGTGGGAGTTCGACGAAGACTCACGCCATTACTATGAGTCTTTCCCTGATGATCAGTAGTGGTGCCCTGTTGGGGTGATCGGGACCCTGTCGCATGTTGGGTTGATCTTTTATTTTGGCACCGTAGTCGGGCCATGAGTGATTGGATGATGTAATGTTATTTATGTACTTTGTGTGGCGTGGCGAGTGTAAGCCAACTATGTACCTTTCCCCTTATTATGTATTACATGGGATGTTGTGAAGATTACCTTACTTGCGACATTGCTTTCAATGCGGTTATGCCTCTAAGTCGTGCTTCGACACGTAGGAGATATAGCCGCATCGAGGGTGTTATAGGTTGGTAATCAGAGCCTTCCCCGACCTTAGGAGCCCCATTGCTTGATCGAACTAGTAGCCGAGTTGAGTCTAGAAAAATGTTTTGAGTCATTTAGGAATTATATATCGGAGAGTTTAGGAATTCTTTTTACTCCCCAGTCCCTTCATCGCTCTGGTGAGGCATCCTGACTTAGAGTTTTGTCTCTTCTCTTCTCAAATTTCACTAAAAAAAATTTAGGATCACGCGGGTATCTTGGAATCGTTCCGATGGATTTGTGACGAGAACATTGTTCTTGGTGCCTCCTGTCATTTAGGGGTTGTGGCAGTGTCCCGGGGAGTTGAGCTCCGAGGTGTTGTCGTCACAATTCTGGAATACCTGAGTTTAGTTCGCCGACATTGAAAATCTCTTTTATGCAGTTGTTGGTGAGATAACCTCGACGCCACCCAGTACTGGGGCGGGAGTTCGGGAGTATTGCCATAACTTGTATAACTGATGCTTTTCGAAGGTTGAGGTAGATGGTTTCCGAAGTTTTTCTCGGTTATGTGTTGAAGGATGGATACATATGGATGTAGGATTTGCTAGATTTGGGTGAGATATTATGCTTCCCCTGTATCCCCAACACCTGATTGCATAACCGGAAAGGTTCGGGAGTTTCATAGGTGGGAATTCTGGTAGCTCTAGCTTTTCTTCCATAGATATTTGGTTTGAGATTGGGATTTCTTACCGAGTATTTGTTCTTGCTCCGTATCTTGTTGATTTATTCCTCTACCTAAATTCTAAGTGGCTTCTCAATTTATGGATATGTGACATCGCTTTCAACACCTTGAAAGAGAAATTGGTCACTGCTCCAGTTCTAACTCCTCCTGATGAATCCAAACCGTTCGAGGTCTTCTGCAATGCCTCTCTCCAAGGTCTTGGTGCAGTGTTGATGCAAGAGAAGAAAGTTGTGGCTTATACCTCTCGCCAGTTGAAGCCCAATGAGAAGAACTACCCCACTCATGACCTCGAGTTGGCGGCAGTTGTGCATGCTCTTTTGACTTGGAGACATCTCTTATTGGGAAGAAAAGTGGACATTTTCACTGAACACAAGAGTCTCAAGTACATCTTCACTCAGCCTAATCTCAACCTCAGGCAGACTCGTTGGGTCGAAATGATTCAAGAGTATAATCCGAGTATCGAGTATACTCCAGGCAAGGCCAATGTGATTGCTGACGCATTGAGTAGGAAGGCTTATTGCAACAGCCTGATTCTCAAGCATTACCAACCCGAGCTTTGTGAAGCTTTCTGCAAACTCAATCTGCAAGTTGTTCCTCAAGGTTTCCTCACCAACCTTCAAGTCTCTCCTACCTTGGAAGACCAGATTCGCGAGGCTCAACTTCTTGATGCTATGGTGAAGAAGGTGAAGATTGGGATTGCCAAGAGTCAACCCAAGTATAAGTGCTACCGCCTTGATGACAAGGATACTCTCTTCTTCGAGGATCGTATTGTTGTGCCCAAAGGTGATCTTCGTAAAGTAATCATGAACGAGGCTCACAATTCACTCCTCTCCATCCACCCTGGGAGTACGAAGATGTATCAGGACCTCAAGTAGGCTTATTGGTGGACTCGAATGATGCGCGAGATTGCACAGTTCATGAATGAGTGTGATGTCTGCAGAAGAGTGAAGGCAGAACACCAAAGGCCAGCTGGTCTCCTCCAACCTCTTGCCATTCCAGAATGGAAGCTTGACCACATTGAGATGGACTTCGTGACTGGGTTTCCAAAGTCCAAGCGTGGCAATGATGCTATATTCGTTGTCATCGACAAACTCACTAAAGTGGCTCACTTTCTGCCTATCAAAGAGTCTATCACTGCAGCTCAACTGGCGGAGCTGTATACCTCTCGGATTGTCTCGCTGCACGGTATTCCTCAGGTGATCTCTTCAGACCGTGGCAGCATCTTTACCTCCAAGTTTTGGGATTCTTTCCAGAAGGCCATGGGCACCAACATCCGCTTCAGCACAGCTTTCCATCCTCAAACTAGCAGTCAAGTCGAGCGTGTCAATCAGATTCTTGAAGATATGCTCAGGGCTTGTGTGATCTCCTTTGGTATGAAGTGGGAAGATTGTCTTCCATACGCCGAATTCTCCTACAACAACAGTTTTCAATCAAGTTCGAGCAAGGCCCCATTCGAAATTCTGTATGGCGGGAAGTGTCGTACCCCTCTCAACTGGTCCGAAACCGGTGAACGTCAACTTCTGGGAAATGACTTAATCACAGAGGCAGAGGAGATGTGTAAAGTCATTCGTGATAACCTCAAAGCAGCGCAATCGTGCCAGAAGAGCTACTATGATAGTAAGCACCGTGATTTGGCTTTCGAGATCGGAGATCATGTTTACCTCCGCGTCTCTCCAATGAAAGGTACTCGTCGCTTTGGTATCAAAGGGAAGCTTGCCCCTAGATACGTGGGACCTTTCAAGATCGTCAGCAAGAGAGGCGATCTCGCCTATCAACTCGAGCTACCTTCAAACTTTGCAAATGTGCATGATGTGTTCCATGTCTCTCAGCTCCGCAAGTGCTTCAAGACTCCGGACCGCACCGTCAACTTCGAAGACATTGATCTCCAAGAAGATCTCTCTTATCGTGAGCACCCTGTTGCTATTCTTGAAGAGACTGAACACAAGACTCGCAATAAGTCAATCAAATTCCTCAAAGTCAAGTGGTCACACCATTCCGACCGTGAAGCCACCTGGGAAAGCGAGGATCACCTCCGTTCTGAGTACCCGGCGTTCTTCCAGTCCTAGATCTCGAGACGAGATCCTTTCGTAGTGGTGGAGTGTTGTAACACCCCGGATGTAATTTACCTAATATGTACTCCAACTCTTCCTGTTTCTGGCGCTAAGTTATTTTATTTTCTCGGGTTCGGGTTTTTGTCTCCGTGTGTTGTTGTTGTTATCATGCATCTTATATCATGTCATCATGTGCATTGCATTTGCATACGTGTTCATCTCATGCATCCGAGCATTTCTCCCGTTGTCCGTTTTGCATTCCGGCGCTCCTATCTCCTCCGGTGGTCATTTCTACCTTCCTTTCGTGTGTGGGGGTTAAACATTTCCGGATTGGACCAAGACTTCCCAAGCAGCCTTGGTTTACTACCGGTAGACCGCCTGTCAAGTTTCGTACCATTTGGACTTTGTTTGATGCTCCAACAGTTAACCGAGGGACCGAGAAGGCCTCGTGTGTGTTGCAGCCCAACACCCCTCTAATTTGGCCCAAAACCCTCTCCATAATCTAGAGCGTTCGATCACGATCGTGTGGCCGAAAACTGCACCTCATTTGGACTCTCCTAGCTCCTCCTATGCCTATAAATAGCCCCCCTCCGAAATTCTTGTTTCCTTCTTCTCCCGAAACCCTAAATCCTCTCCCCGCGCGCCGGACGCGTCCGCTCCGTCCCACCGCCGCCACGTGTCGAGCCAGGGTTCGCCCGCGCCCGTGCCCCACATCGCCGGCCCGCTCAGCCCATGTTGGGCCCCGCGTCCGCCGCCCGCCGCCCGGTCGCCGCCGCACCTTCCTCGCCGGTGCAGCGCGCCGCCCGCGCCCGGCCGCCTCCACCGCGTTCCCCTCGTCGCCCCTCGCCGCCCGGGACGGATCCGGCCGCCCCACCGCCGGACCTCGCCGCCCCGACCCGGATCCGGCCGCCCCGCGCCCATCCACCTCGCCGGAGCTCCAGCTTCTCGCCGGCGGCCTCGGATCTCGCCGGTGAACAGTAGACCGGATCGGTGAACAGTAACCCTAGATCCGGAGGGTATATTTTTCTCTAAGTCCCAGTTTATATTGCCATGTTCATCGTGCCGTAACTTTGCATCCGTAGATCCCTTTTGGGCGTATAGCATATCAAAATGTTCGTCTCAGAGAGCACATCATTTCATCTCATTGCATCATTTACATTTGAGTTCATCTTAATGCCTGAAATGCTGTTGGAAGAGTGCTATTTGAGTTAATTGTCAGATCTGCTGCTCCAAATAGCTATTTGTCATTTTTGCCATGATTATTGTGTGCATGATATGCCCCTGAGCTCTACATGAGTTTTGTTATATGCTTTGTCATCTTTCCAGAGGTGCCATCCATGTATTTTTGTGATATGTGTGGTGACTAGCACAAGCTTGCAAATGGTGCATTCGTTAATGCTGATTTCAGGGACTTAGCAATTCCACTAAGTCCTTGGTCTGTTTTTATCAATATGCCATATGTTCATGTTGTTTCCTAGTGATTCGTGCCTCTTTTGAGGATGATCAGTAATGATGATTTGTTAATCTTGTAATTCTCTATCCATCCATGTCTTTGTTTGCAATTATGGAGCACCCTAGCTTGAGTCAATCGAGCTCTACTTTTGCTATTTCGTGAATCTGGGCAGATTGTCTACTTGTTAGCGATTTTGCCGAGGATGTTGTAGTTGATCCGTGCATGCTATGTTGTTGTTCTTGCCATGTCTAGCTTGTATAATGTGTATTCTTAATGGGTGTATGCTTAGATTGTCATGCCTTGCTCTGTAGCGGGTGCATCGAGCTCGTGAACATGCCTACTTGATATCTGATTTGCATGCTCCAGTTTTTCACTAAGTCTGTGATCTGATTATGTTTTTGCCATGTTCACATGCTTGCAATTGTATTTTCTGATCCCTTTTGGCTCAAGGTCACTAAGGGACTTTTGTTAATCTCTTTGAGTAGCTCCATGCCATGCTTTAGTTTTCCATGTTAAGTTCCTGTAGCATATAGTTTTCATGCTCCAAAGTGTGCTACCTGATCTGAAACTCCAGACTAGTGTTAATTTCACTAAGTCTGATATCTGTTTACCAATTGCACTTTTGCCATGCTTTTTTGAACCTGTTAAGGGGTGAATTGGCCGTAGCTCAGTGTTCATCTTTTGTTAAGCATCATGATTGGATCCCTGCCATGTATTTTGTTGCCATGTTTGAGTGTTGTAGCATGTTTAACTTGTTGCATTTAGATGGCTACTTGTTGTTTATCGCAGACTGGTGCCATACTTGTTTTGCTTGCCATTTCCAAACCGTGTCTCCGATTCTGGTGATCTTTATATCTTTTTCAAGCGAAATCACCTCACCTTTCCAGTGGCACACTTGGATTTCCATGTTGAAGCCAGGTTCAATCATTCCTTGTCAAATCTTGCATATGCATCACATATCGCATCCCGCATAGCATACCATGTTTGCATCATGTTGTTTGAGCTTTGCACCTGGTTGATTGCATTCCTTTTGCTTGTTTGTCTTGTTTGGGTAGAGCCGGGAGACGAGCTCGCTAACGAGGAGCCCGTTGAGTTTGCTTTCGAGGATCCAGTCAACTCTAACAACTTTGCAGGCAAGATGATCATACCCTCGAAATCACTTCTATCTTTGCTTTGCTAGATGCTCGCTCTTTTGCTATGCCTATGCTACGATGCCTACCACTTGCTTATCATGCCTCCCAAATTGCCATGTCAAACCTCTAACCCACCATGTCCTAGCAAACCGTTGATTGGCTATGTTACCGCTTTGCTCAGCCCCTCTTATAGCATTGCTAGTTGCAGGTGAAGATTGAAGATCGTTCCTTGTTGGAACATTATTTTGTTGTTGGGATATCATTATATTATCTTGTTATATTAATGCATCTATATACTTGATAAAGGGGTGGAAGGCTCGGCCTCTCGCCTAGTGTTTTGTTCCACTCTTGCCGCCCTAGTTTCCGTCATATCAGTGTTATGTTCCCGGATTTTGCGTTCCTTACGCAGTTGGGTAATAATGGGAACCACTTGACAGTTCGCCTTGAATAAAAACTCTTCCAGCAATGCCCAACCTTGGTTTTACCATTTGCCACCTAGCCTCTTTTTCCCTTGGGTTTCTGGAGCCCAAGGGTCATCTTATTTAACCCCCCCCCCCCGGGCCAGTGCTCCTCTGAGTGTTGGTCCACCTCGTCAGCCGCTCGTGGCCACCAGGGGAAACCCTGGGCTGGCCTACCTGAAGTTTAGAAAATCTTAGTGTGCCCTGAGAACGAGATATGTGCAGCTCCTATCGGGATTTGTCAGCACATTCGGGCGGTATTGCTGGTTTAGTTTTACCTTGTCGAAATGTCTTGTAACCGAGATTCCGAGTCTGATCGGGTCTTCCCGCTAGAAGGAATATCCTTCGTTGACCGTGAGAGCTTGTCATGGGCTAAGTTCGGACTCCCCTGCAGGGATTTGAACTTTCGAAAGCCGTGCCCGCGGTTATGGGCAGATGGGAATTAGTTAATGTCCGGTTGTAGATAACTTGAACCTTAACTTAATTAAAATGAACCAACTGAGTGTGTTACCGTGATGGTCTCTTCTCGGCGGAGTCCGGGAAGTGAACACGGTGTTCGAGTAATGTTTGCGCAGGTTATTCTCTAGTTACTCGTTCGTGCTTTGCGTTCTCTTCTCGCTCTCTTTTGCGAATAGGTTAGCCACCATATATGCTAGTCGCTTGCTGCAGCTCCACATATTACCTTACCTTTTCCTATAAGCTTAAATAGTCTTGATCGCGAGGGTGCGAGATTGCTGAGTCCCCGTGGCTCACAGATTACTTCCAAACCAGATGCAGGGCCTGATGATTCCCTTCCAGATGATGCGCTTGAGCTCAAGTGGGAGTTCGACGAAGACTCACGCCATTACTATGTGTCTTTCCCTGATGATCAGTAGTGGTGCCCAGTTGGGGCGATCGGGACCGTGTCGCATGTTGGGTTGATCTTTTATTTTGGCACCATAGTCGGGCCATGAGTCATTGGATGATGTAATGTTATTTATGTACTTTGTGTGACGTGGCGAGTGTAAGCCAACTATGTACCTTTCCCCTTATTATGTATTACATGGGATGTTGTGAAGATTACCTTACTTGCGACATTGCTTTCAATGCGGTTATGCCTCTAAGTCGTGCTTCGACACGTAGGAGATATAGCCGCATCGAGGGCGTTACAGGTTTATATCATATTGCTTGAGTTTATCCATCTACATCATGTCATCTTGTTTAAAGCGTTACTCTGTTCTTATGAACTTAATACTCTAGATGCATGCTGGATAGCGATCGATGTGTGGAGTAATAGTAGTAGATGCACAATCGTTTCGATCTACTTGACACGGGCGTGATGCTGATAACCCACAAGTATAGGGGATCCCAACAGTTTTCGAGGGTAGAGTATTCAATCCAAATTTATTGATTCGACACAAGGGGAGCCAAAGAATATTCTCAAGTATTAGCAGCTGAGTTGTCAATTCAACCACACCTGGAAACTTAATATCTGCAGCAAAGTGTTTAGTAGCAAAGTAATATGATAGTAGTGATAACGGTAACAAAAGGTAACAGTAGTAAAAGTAATGTTTTTGGTATTTTATAGTGATGATAGCAATAGCAACGGGAAAGTAAATAAGCAGAGAACAATATATGGAAAGCTCGTAGGCAATGGATCGGTGATGGAGAATTATGCCGGATGCGGTTCATCATGTAACAGTCATAACCTAGGGTGACACAGAACTAGCTCCAGTTCATTGATATAATGTAGGCATGTATTCCGAATATAGTCATACGTGCTTATGGAAAAGAACTTGCATGACATCTTTTGTCCTACCCTCCCGTGGCAGCGGGGTCCTTACGGAAACTAAGGGATATTAAGGCCTCCTTTTAATATAGAACCGAAACAAAGCATTAACACATAGTGAATACATGAACTCCTCAAACTACAGTCATCACCGGTAAGTATCCCGATTATTGTCACTTCGGGGTTAACGGATCATAACACATAATAGGTGACTACAGACTTGCAAGATAGGATCAAGAACACTCATATATTGATGAAAGCATAATAGGTTCAGATCTGAAATCATGGTACTCAGGCCCTAGTGACAAGCATTAAGCATAGCAAAGTCATAGCAACATCAATCTCAGAACATAGTGGATACTAGGGATCAAACCCTAACAAAACTAACTCGATTACATGATAGATCCCATCCAACCCATCACCGTCCAGCAAGCCTACGATGGAATTACTCATGCACGGCGTTGAGCATCATGAAATTGGTGATGCAGGATGGTTGATGATGACGATGGCGACGGATTCCCCTCTACGGAGTCCCGAACGGACTCCAAATCAGCCCTCCCGAGAGGTTTTAGGGCTTGGCGGCGCCTCCGTATCGTACAACGCGATGATTTCTTCTCTCTGGTTTTTTTCTCCCCGAAACACAATATTTGGAGTTAGAATCGGAGATGCAACAGGGGGCCCACAAGGAAGGGGCGTGCCCTAGGGGGCAGGCGCGCCCCCACCCTCGTGGAGAGGTGGTGGGCCCCCTGGCCTTCATCTTTTGCAGGTATTTTTCATATTTTCTGAAAAGTTGCTCCGTGAAGTTTCAGGTCATTCCGAGAACGTTTGTTTCTGCACATAAGTAACACCATGGTAATTCTGCTGAAAACAATGTCGGTCCGGGTTAGTTCCATTCAAATCATGCAAGTTAGAGTCCAAAACAAGGGCAAAAGTGTTTGGAAAAGTAGAGACGACGGAGACGTATCAACTCCCCCAAGCTTAAACCTTTGCTTGTCCTCAAGCAATTCAGTTGACAAACTGAAAGTGATAAAGAAAAACTTCTACAAACTCTGTTTGCTCTTGTTGTTGTAAATATGTAAAGCTAGCATTCAAGTTTTCACCAAAGATTATAACTAACCACATTCACAATAACGCATAGGTCTCGAGTTTACTCATATCAATAGCATAATCAACTA
The DNA here is from genome assembly GCF_003073215.2 of Triticum urartu. Lineage (NCBI taxonomy): Eukaryota > Viridiplantae > Streptophyta > Magnoliopsida > Poales > Poaceae > Triticum > Triticum urartu. The sequence goes on from NC_053027.1 coordinate 425,363,959, forward strand.
GCGAGCCATAATAATAAATCTCGAATGACAACACTTCCTCAAAACAATCATAATATGATATAACAAGATGGTATCTCGCTAGCCCTTTCTGAGACCCCAAAACATAAATGCAGAGCACCTTTAAAGACCAAGGACTGACTAGACATTGTAATTCATGGTAAAAGAGATCCAGTCAAGTCATACTCAATGTAAACTAACAGCAATGAATACAAATGACAGCGGTGCTCTCCAGCTGGTGCTTTTTAATAAGAGGATGATGACTCAGCATAAAAGTAAATAGATAGGCCCTTCGCAGAGGGAAGCAGGGATTTGTAGAGGTGCCAGAGCTCGGTTTTGAAATAGAGGTGAATAATATTTTGAGCGGTATACTTTCATTGTCAACATAACAACCAAGAGATGGCGATATCTTCCATGCTACACACATTATAGGCGGTTCCCAAACAGAATGGTAAAGTTTATACTCCCCCTTCCACCAACAAGCATCAATCCATGGCTTGCTCGAAACAACGAGTGCCTCCAACTAACAAGAGTCCGAGGGGGAGTTTTGTTTGCAATTATTTTGATTTAGTTTGCATAAAGCATGGGACTGGGCATCCCGGTGACCAGCCATTTATCTCGTGAGTGAGGAGCGGGGTCCACTCCCCTTGAGAATAACCCGCCTAACATGGAAGATACAGATAACCCTAGTTGATACATGAGCTATTCGAGCATACAAAACATGATATTTATTTGAAGGTTTAGAGTTTGGCACATACAAATTTACTTGGAACGGCAGGTAGATATCGTATATAGGTAGGTATGGTGGACTCATGTGGAATAACTTTGGGGTTTAAGGAGTTTGGATGCACAAGCAGTATTACCGCTTAGTACAGGTGAAGGCTAGCAGAAGACTGGGAAGCGACCAGCTAGAGAGCGACAACAGTCATGAACATGCATTAAATTTAATCAACACCGAATGCAAGCATGAGTAGGATATAATCCACCATGAACATAAATATCGTGAAGGCTATGTTGATTTTGTTTCAACTACATGCGTGAACATGCGCCAAGTTAAGTCACTTAAATCATTCAGAGGAGGATACCACCCTATCATACCACATCATAACTATATCAATAGCATGTTGGCACGCAAGGTAAACCATTATAACTCATAGCTAATCAAGCATGGCACAAGAAACTATGATCTCTAATTGCCATTGCAAACATGTTTATTCATAATAGGCTGAATCAGGAACGATGAACTAATCATATTTACAAAAACAAAAGAGGTCGAGTTCATACCAGCTTTTCTCATCTCAGTCAGTCCATCATATATCGTCATAATTCCCTTTCACTTGCACGACCGAACGATGTGAATAATAATAATAGTGCATGTGCATTGGACTAAGCTGGAATCTGCATGCATTCAATAAACAGGAGAAGACAAGGCAATATGGGCTCTTTTGTCAGATAAACAATAATGCATATAAGAGCCATTTCAACAATTTAATTATGGTCTTCTCCTATCGACCCCCAAAGGAAAGAAAATAAATAAAACTATTTACACGGGAAAGTTCCCAACAAGCAAAAGAAGAACAGGAAATCTTTTTGGGTTTTCTTTTTAATTACTACTACAAGCATGGAAATTAAACTGATTAAAAGCTACAACTAATTTTTTTGGTTTTTCTTAAGGTTTATTAAACACACAAGAAGAAAGCATAAAAAGGAAAATAAACTAGCATGGATGATACAATGAAAAAGTATGAGCACCGACATCTAGCAATCAGTGTGTGAACATAAATGTAATGTTGGTGGGAAATACGTACTCCCCCAAAGCTTAGGCTTTTGGCCTAAGTTGGTCTATGGCCACGGCTGGCCTGGCAGATATCCATAATAGTAGCTGGGGTCGTACTGCGATGCAGTGGCTATCGTCTGTTGAGCTGCAGCATGGCGACGAGCGGCCTTCGCTCTCCTCTCATACTCATCTGCCTCCTCTCTGGTAATGGTATATCTTCCTCTTGCCTGATAATCAAAGAAGGCAGGAGCAGGGAGAGTAATGGGGACAACACGGTGTCTGTGAAAGATTAGTCGATACTGGAGAGGTGATTCATTCCTCTTGACAAACTGGTGGTGAACCATAGCATTAAAGTCTAGGTAAGCAGGTGGTAATTCAATATCATCTTCGCGTATGGCTACACCAAGAAAATTAGCTATGTGGGTTGCATGAATTCCTCCAAAGAAATCTCCATTAAATCTATTAAGATGCAACCTACATGCAACAATGGCTCCCAAATTATAGGATTGGTCTCCTAACACAGCACTCCTAAGAATACTAAGATCAGGGACACACATGTGACATGCCTCATATTTACCATTGATGCATCTACCTAAGAAGAGAGCAAAATAATGTATAGCAGGAAAGTGAATGCTCCCTATGGCAGCTTGTGTAATATCTCTAGATTCTCCCATAGTTATGCTAGTAAGAAAATCTCTAAATTCAGATTTGTGAGGATCCCTTATTGAAAGTGCGTTATATCGACTAGGGGGGGTGAATAGGCGATTTTTATGAAAGTCTTCAGAACATAGAAGTTTTGAAGACAAATGATAGAATTAAACCTATTACCATGCAGCGGAAGGTAGACTACACTAGGCAAACCATAGTCAAGTATTCAATGAAGTGAAAGCACAAAGACTAATAGCAGCTAGGTAGTAAGGATCAGGTAGGAAGTTATTGTGAAGCCAAACAGAACACGCAGTCACTCAGTGAAGACAAATGATAGTGCAAACATACAATGACTTCACAATGAGTAACAGTAAGTAAGGTGAAGTGAAGATGAAACCAGTGACTCGTTGAAGACAATGATTTGTTGGACCAGTTCTAGTTGCTGTGACAACTGTACGTCTGGTTGGAGCGGCTAGGTATTTAAACCATAGGACACACAGTCCCGGACACCCAGTCCTGAACACGCAGCTCAGGACACCCAGTCCTCACCATATTCTCCTTGAGCTAAGGTCACATAGACCTCGCCCAATCACTCTGGTAAGTCTTCAAGGTAGACTCCCAAACCTTCGCAGACTTCGTTCACCGGCAATCCACAATGTCTCTTGGATGCTCAGAACGCGACGCCTAACCGGCTGGAGGATGCACAGTCCTTAAGTGTAATAAGTCTTCAGATCACACAGACAAGAAGACTTAAGTGATGCCCAATTCTCTCTGGCTCTGGTGGTTAGGGCTTTATCCTCGCAAGGAATTCTCTCTCAAAGGCTTCGAGGTGGGTTGCTCTCAAACGACAAAAGCTGTACTATCAATCTGAGTAGCCAACCATTTATGGTTGTTGGGGGTGGGCTATTTATAGCCACTTGGCAACCCGGCCTGATTTGTCCGAAATGACCCTGGGTCACTAAGGAACTAACATGTGTTCAACGGTCAGATTTCAAACTCACACGACAACTTTACATGGGCTACAAGCAAAGCTGACTTGTCCGACTCTGGACAAGATTCGCTCTCATAGTCTTCACTCGAAGACATAGGTTTTTTGGTTTAGGCATCACTTCAGTCATTCTGACTGGTTCTCTTGGACCCCACTTAACAGTACGGTGGTTCCTATGACTCAACACAAAAAGAAAAAGAACTACGAAAGATCTAAGTCTTCGAGCTCCATAGGCTTCATATAGTGTCTTCTCTTGTCATAGTCTTCAATGTGAATATCTTCATATACCACCTCTGACTTCAATGTCTTCATACATTTTTAGGGGTCATCTCTGGTAGTAAAACCGAATCAATGAGGGACTTCTACCTGTGTTATCCTGCAATTCTCACAAACACATTAGTCCCTCAACTAGGTTTGTCGTCAATACTCCAAAACCAACTAGGGGTGGCACTAGATGCACTTACAATCTCCCCCTTTTTGGTGATTGATGACAAACTAGTTGAAGTTTTCAACGGGGAATATAATCTGTGAAATTTAAAAGGATAAGGAATTGTCTTCATAAGTTGCAAGGGCTCCCCCTGAAGATGTGCATATAAGTTAATTTGCTTTTGGAATGCAAATGCACATGGCAGGTTGTACTTGTGGAGATCCACTTCAACTTATGATGACAATCCACTATGCATGTGAAAGTATATGAAGATAATGACATGCATAATGGAAAATGGACGTCTGCAGAATGAGCTAAGTGCGGAATTTATCGTCGCACATGCGGAATTTATCTTCGCAAAACAAGGTGGCAAATAAGTAGCAGACGACCATCTAGTTTAAGTGTTACAACTCATAAGAACCAAATGTAGCAAAAACGAGAGTTGTAAGCATGAAGCAAAATATAAAGCACCCGCCCATATGGACCCGCTTGAAGACTATCAATCTCATATGCTTCTCCCCCTTTTGTCAGTAATGACCAAAAAGGTTTGAAGACATAGAGCCTCTACTCGTTCCCATGAGTAGTATGTGAAGTAGCAGGGTTGTTGGTGTTGTTTGGCGGTGCAGAAGAGCTTGGAGGTGCTGAAGGAGGTGGCAGTGAAGTAGCATCGTCTTCTTCCTCAATAATTCTGGCAGTCATTGTGGCAGCAGAGGAAGAGAACTCAGAGTCTTCAAGGGATGGAGTTCCTAGCAGCATAGCCCTTCGAGGGGGTGTGGAGTCAAACTTGAATCTCTCAGTGAAGCCATCCTCTTGAAGATCAGCTTCAGAACACATCATCATGAGCCCTTTCCATGTGCGGCGACAGGTTTCATGGACAACAAAAGCATTCTTGGTGGCAAGATTTTGAGTGCGATTAACATCCACCAAGAGGCTTTTCATCTGACACTTCAGCCAGTCATGATGCCTATCCTGCTTCTGATGTAGAGCCACAAGAAGCTCTCGGTCGTTGAGAACACGAGTGCGCTTCTTGGGTCTTGGAGCAGTGGCACTGTCAGTGGCTTCAGTGGAAGCAAGGTGTGGTGCACGTGTAGTGCCAGCCAAAGGATACACCCGACAAAACGGCTTCAACTCCTTCAACATTCTGAGTAAAACTCTGATGTTCTGCATTCTGAAGACTTAGAGGTTGCTTGGCAGGCTTAGAATATATGGCTTCAGTAGACATGTCCACGTCAGGCAAGAAGATCCGATGGTTGTGGGCTGAGGGCTGATACAAGATGGCGGAGTGTAGCTTGATCAGCCGCATGACCCAAGGGGCGTAGAACTTCAAACCAAACAGATCAATGCCTGATGCAGCAAGTTGGCGTATGAAGAAGTCATGTGCATTGAAGCATTTGCCATGAAGTATATAGAAGACCAAAGTCTTCATTGCACCCTAAAGCTTGGCATTTGGAGAGTGCCCTTTGATAGGCCAGAGAGTTCGCCTGATGATGTGATAGATGGTTCTTGGCAGATACTCAAGGTCTTCAACGAAGAACTCTGTGGGATAAGCAGCATCTGGGGGCAATGGCTTCATCATGCTGAGCATCTGACTCATATCAGGTTCTGGCCGCTGAAAGATGCTCTCAGTAGCTTCAGTATGCAGCTGACAGCCTTGCTTGAAGAGGTCGCCAGGAGTGGGCAAGCCAGTGAGCTCAATGATGTCAAATGCATTGGCTTCATGATGAACGTTGCCAGTCATCCACTCCAGGACCCAAGTCTTCGGATCTCTGCTGTACCCTCTGATGTGAAGTGTGGCATAGAATTGAAGCAGCAGCTCTTCATTCCAATGCTCTTCGTCAGTAATGAACGGCAGCAGTCCAACTTCCTTGAAGCAATCTAAAGCTTCTTCTAGATAGGGCAGACTAGCTATAGCTTCAACGTCAAGGCGCTTGTCTGGGAAGATGCGACCTTGGTTGTACAGAATGCAAGAGTAATAGCTTCGCTGAGGATAGCTCCAGAACCGATCAGATGATATCCTTTCCCTTGAGTAGGGGTTCCTGGAGCTATTGAATAACGTGTTGTCTGCCCTGAAGCCATTGATGTTGAAGGAGCCAGGTGTTGATGCAGGACCTGGAAACCTTGGCAGTCTTGGGATCGGCTTCTGGACCTGAGGCCTGTGCTCAACATGATAGTTGAATTGGGGACCGGCAGCAGACTCAGGAACAGAAGTGGCAGGATCAGTGGCTTCGCTGTCTTCTGAAGCTTTTGCTGGGGAGGGCTCCACATTAGCTTCATTGGTGGTTGTGGCAGCCTCACGATTTTCATCCTCCACTTGACTAGCTAGAGGGTCGGTCACAAGCACATTCTCCTGGAGAACTGCTTCTTGGTGGGACAGGGGAGTGGGATCTTATGGGACTCCTTCTTCTGCGGCTGATGCAGCCGGAATGTCTTCAGCAGAGACTTGAGGCCTTGGACCTTTGCGAAGCCTGTGGAGCGCAGACGACGCCTGTGGAGTTGGAGTGGGTTGGGCCTCATAGTCTTCTTCCTCTTGTGGGCGATCCGCCCATGAAGCATCCTGTGCAATTGGCGTCAGTGGACGACCAATGCTGATGAGTTTGCTGTTTTCAAACTGAGGAAGGACTGCACCATCGACTACATTGTCATGATGACCAATGTCTTCAGCAGCGAAGGGATCAGCTGCTGGAATGTCTTCAGCTTCATGAGCCTCTGTGGAAGCAGGCTCATGAATTGTCAGTTGTCGTTCAGCTTCAGGATAGACCATAGAAATGGGTTCAACTATCAAGGGCTCTGTGGAAGCAGCCCGAGCTTTCTTGGTCTTCCTCTTATTCTTGGAGGGGGCAGTAGGAGAGGCTTCAGAGTGTTTCCTCTTCCTGGCTTCAGCCTCAGCAGTCCTTGTCTTCTTGAGCTCTGAAGCTGTTGACCGGCTTTTTGGCTTCAAGCCAGTCAGTCTAGTTGGGAAGACAATCGGAACTGCTTCTTGCCTTGGTGCATCAGGTTCAGCCATAGCAGGCTTCTTCTTCTTCTTTGCGGCCATCCTGGGGTCGATGCCAGGATGCCCAAGTGCCTTGCGCTTCTCGGCCTCATTATAGGCTTGCACACATCTGTCAGCCAGAGTCTTCATGCGCTCACGCGAACCCTAAGCTTCTGCACGCTTCTTCACAAAGGCTTCCTTGAGCTCGTGCATCATTGTCTTGAAGTTCTTCACTTCTTGCATGCTGAGCTTGGCCATATGCTTCTTGAACTGAGCCTTTTCATAGTCAATCTTCTGCTTCAGTTCAACAATGCGCTGGGAAATAGCAAGTTCTGAAGCAATGGCGCCTTGGAAGGCGACACTGAGGCCAATGGGTAGCTGCAGATCTTCAAAGCTGATGTTTGGCGTGTCAAACCACTCGTCAATGAAGTTGTGGATGATGGTGACATCAAAGAGAGGCAGATCATTGAAGATTTCTGCTTCTTCTTTGCTCTTGATGAGTTGCTCAAGAGCGTCATCTGCAAGATCTTCATCACTTGACAGATCAATGTCGTCATTGCGCAGAATGGCAGCAGCTGTTAGCTCTTTGCCAGTGTGAGACAGAGGCATCTTGGCCTTCTGGGGCTTGGAGACGCGTGATAAGTCTTCAGACTGCACACTGTCTTCAGGAGGTGCAGTTGCCAGTGGCTTCGCCCTTGAGACTTTTGGTGAAGGGGCAGGTTTTGAAGTTTTAGGCTTCTTCAGCTTCTTTGTCTTCAGAGCTGCAGGAGCTTCTTCTGATTCAGTGTCAGCTGCAGGCTCATTCACTGCAGTCCCTTGAACTAAGATGTAGGTGATGAGGCCTTCAAGGTTGGCAAAAGGACCGATGACATTGGGTTCAGCATCTCGTGTGCCATCGGCCCTTGGTGCTGAGGGACCAGGGTTGAAGTCTAACCCAAAAGTCTTCTTGTTCTACTTCGCTGAGTTCTGAGCAAACTGGAAGTTGCGCTTGAACAGATTGTCGTCACGACACCATAGCAGTGACGACGAATGTGCATCAGCAGGCTGTGGCCCACGGACCATGCATGGATAGAAGCCTTGAGCAATGGCTTCATCTCTGGACCTGGGTAGAAGATTCTTGAATAGGATGTCTCCCCACGGTTTCTTGATGGCGTTTTTCTCAGCATACTCCTGGGTCACAAATCTGTATTTGAACCATTGTTCTGCCCAATATCTTCGAATCCATTGGATTCGGGTCTTGCGCTGACTGTAATCCTCTTCAGGATCTGTCTTGTACATTTCTGAGAGTTCATCTGGCAGATCTCTGGAGGTCTCACCACGACGCTTTCTGCCACCCTTCCTTGCAGCTTTCTCTGAAGCCATAAACTTTAACCTGAAAGGCTTCAAGACGTTCAAAGGCTTCAAAGGTTTTCGTTTGCTGGACCAACAGGAACTGGCTTCGGGAGAATTTATGTGATGCTGTAAGAATTCTGCAAATGAATGCAGACTATGAGAACCAAAGGATTCTCCCACGGACATGTACATGTGACAACATTAAGGTGCGAGGGAAGGGGAAGAGGTCATATGCATTCTCAGAAGATTTTGAAGATAAATCAGTTTAGAAGACATTGACCTCATCGTGCGAAGACATTCACTCACAGATAAGAAGTTGGTTCCAGATTTGTACGAATCCACAGATCAGTACAAGTGAGGAATCTAACTACTTTGTGAAGCACAAGTGAATATACTAGGCATGTTATGAGATGCAGTATGAGAGAGATCTAGCTTGTGTGAACAGAAACTGCTTGTGGTAGAAAGTGACAAATTCATAGGATCAATGGTGCTGTAAAAGAGGAAGTTTTATTTACCACACTAAGAACTGCTAGATGGAGTGTAAGATGAGGCCGAGCAGTTCGATCTTCCGTGCCCTAACTTGGCGACGGAGGACACCTACGGCGACGGTGGAGAGGACGATGTCCGCGGTCGGCGTGAAGACAACATCGGAGAGGTTGCGGCAGCGAAGCGCTTCGTCGCCGGCATCGTCGAGGGCTAGCGGTGGCGCTAGGGTTCGTGCGAGGGTGGAAGAAGAGATAATGACCGCTGTGAGTGTGTATTTATAGGCACAGGGGTGGCACTGTGCTATTACACAGGTGCCCCTAGCGATTCGCATCTGAGGAACACGTGGCCATTATGCGGAATTTTGGGGTTTGTTCCACGTCCCATGCACGCCTGGATTGTCGGGTGGTCGTTCCTACTTCTCCAGATTTCATGTGGAGGAATGAGCATTGAAAACGGACTTAATGGTTGTCTCTGTATCTTCTGCTGACAAGGACGCAGAGAAGACATTCGACAGTTTCAATAGAATTCATATGACTTGGGGAGATAGAGTTTGAGATAGAAAGCATAGAGAGGTTAGGGTCCGATCACATTCACTTAGTTCAAAAGATTCAACACGAAGACATAGCTATAAGTGAATGCTGTAGAGGACAGAACACTAGTATATATATATATAATCAACATAGTGAAGATAATCATGAATATATGTTGAGATCGAAGCCAAACCAAATGTGAAGACATTGTGAGGTAACGCCATGAGTGAAACACTTCAAAATAGAACGTTTGGTGGTGGCGTTACCCACCGTATAGGAAGTATTAGACCCAGACACGGCACACAATTATCGTGACGCTCCGAAGTCAAATTCCACATTAGTGTATTCACACTTAGAATGTATGTCTTCATTGATTGAAGATATACTCTACTTCGTGTGTTGCACATCTAAGTCATCAATATGCATAAGGGTTAGGATGTGTGCCTGATCACAGGACATTTGAGGATTCCAGGATATTTAGCTCACACCGTAACTTGCAAAACCTCTTCTCATCCAAGGGCTTGGTGAAGATATCTGCCAATTGCTCTTCAGTGTTGACGTGTATGATATCAATGTCTTCCTTTACAACATGATCTCTGAGAAAGTGATGACGAATTTCAATGTGCTTTGTCTTCGAGTGCTGAACTGGGTTGTTGGCAATCTTGATGGCGCTTTCGTTGTCGCAGTAAAGTGGCACTTGCTTCAGATGAATGCCATAGTCCTTGAGTGCTTGCTTCATCCACAGAAGCTGAGCGCAGCAAGATCCAGCAGCAATGTATTCAGATTCAGCAGTGGAGAGAGATACACAGTTCTGCTTCTTTGAAGACCAACATACAAGTGATCATCCCAGAAAGTGACATGTGCCTGATGTAGACTTGCGATCAAGTTTGTCACCAGCATAATCAGCATCCGAGAATCCAACCAGATCAAACTCTGAGCCCTTTGGATACCATAATCCTAGAGTTGGGGTGTGAGCCAAATATTGAAGAATTCGCTTCACAGCTAAGTGATGCGACTCCTTTGGTGCCGCTTGAAATCGAGCACACATGCAAACACTAAGCATAATATCTGGCCTAGATGCACATAGATAAAGTAAAGAACCAATCATGGAGCGGTATACCTTTTGATCGAACTCTTTACCATTGTTGTCAGGACCCAGATGATGTTTGGCTGGCATTGGTGTTGTGAAGCCTTTGCAGTCTTGCATACCGAACTTCTTCAGGCAATCTTTGAGATACTTCTCTTGAGATATGAAGATGCCATTGCGTTGTTGTCATATTTGAAGACCTAGAAAGAACTTCAGCTCCCCCATCATGGACATCTGATATTGCTCTTGCATCATATATCCAAACTCTTCACTGTACTTCTGATTGGTGCAGCCGAAGATAATGTCATCCACATATATTTGGCACACAAACAGTTCACCATCATATGTCTTCGTGAAAAGAGTGGGATCTAGGGAACCAGGTATGAAGCCTTTGCTCTTCAAGAAGTATTTGAGTGTGTCATACCAGGCCCGAGGGGCTTGTTTGAGGCCATATAGTGCCTTGTTGAGCTTGTATACCATGTCAGGATGTTTTGGATCTTCAAAGCCAGGCGGTTGTGCAACATACACTTCTTCTTCAATCTTGCCATTGAGAAAGGCACTCTTCACATCCATTTGATATAGAAGTATGTTATGATGATTTGCATAGGCCAGCAGTATGCGTATGGCTTCAAGTCTAGCCACAGGAGCAAATGTTTCATCGAAGTCAATGCCTTCCACTTGAGTATATCCTTGAGCAACGAGACGAGCTTTGTTTCTGACAACTTGACCATGCTCATCTTGCTTGTTGCGGTATATCCATTTGGTGCCTATTATATTGTGCTTCCGTGGATCAGGATGCTTAACCAGTTCCCATACATTATTCAGCTCAAACTGTTGAAGCTCTTCTTGCATAGCTTGAATCCATTCAGGTTCCATGAAGGCTTCTTCAACTTTCTTGGGTTCTGCTATTGAGACGAATGCGAAGTGCCCACAGAAATTTGCTAGCTGAGTTGCCCTTGAACGAGTGAGTGGACCAGGTGCATTGATGCTATCAATTATTCTTTCAATCTACACTTCATTGGCAACGCGAGGATGTACAGGGCGAAGACTTTGCTCTTGCTGTTCATTGTCGTTGTTGGAAGGAATGTCTTCAGGCTGAGCATTGTCTTCATGTTGGTCAGGTGCTGAAATGATAATTTCTTCTTCAGGATGAGCTTCAGAAGGTATAATTTCTCCAGTTCCCATTAGCTTGATTGATTCAATGGATGGAACTTCATCTAGCACATTTGGCAGCTGCTCTCTTTGTGAACCGTTGGTCTCATCGAACCGCACATCCACTGTTTCAACCACTTTGTAATGAAAGAGATTGAAGACTCTGTAGGAGTGCGAATCCTTTCCATATCCAAGCATAAAACCCTCATGTGGTTTTGGTGCAAATTTTGAGGTGTGATGTGGGTCCTTGATCCAGCACCTTGCGCCAAATACTCTGAAGTAACTGACATTTGGCTTCTTGCCAGTAAGGAGCTCATAAGATGTCTTGTTCAGTAGCTTGTGAAGATAAACACGATTGATTGTATGGCATGCAGTATCAATGGCTTTGGGCCAGAATTTTCTTGGGGTCTTGTATTCATCTAGCATCGTTCTGGCCATCTCAATTAGTGTTATGTTCTTGCGTTCGACGACGCCATTCTGCTGTGGCGTGTACGGGGCTGAGAATTCATGTGTGATGCCCAAGGTATCAAGATATGTATCAAGGCCAGTGTTCTTGAATTCAGTGCCATTGTCACTTCTGATGTGCTTTATCTTGGCGCCAAAATTGTTCATAGCTCGATTGGCGAAGCGTCTGAAGACATCCTGCACTTCAGTCTTGTAAAGGATTATGTGCACCCAAGTATATCTAGAATAATCATCAACAATAACGAAGCCATAGAGGCAAGCAGTAGTAGTTAGAGTTGAGTAATGAGTGGGACCGAAAAGATCCATGTGAAGCAGTTCGAAGGGTCGAGTAGTGGTCATGATTGTCTTCGAGGGATGTTTGGCCCTCGTCATCTTCCCTGCTTCACAGGCACCGCATAAGTGGTCTTTCTTGAACTTGATGCCCTCGATGCCTATGACATGCTTCTTCTTCGCAAGGGTGTGGAGGTTCCTCATGCCAGCATGTCCAAGCCTCCGATGCCAGAGCCAGCATTCTGAAACCTTTGCTAGAAGACATACTGCAAGCTGTGGCCCTGCCGAGAAATCTACCACGTACAAATCATCTTTTCGATACCCTTCAAACACTAGAGACTTGTCAGATTCCATTAGTACAAGGCAACGATATTTTCCTAACATTACGATCATGTTCAAATTGCAAAGCATTGAGACAGACATTAAGTTGAAGCCAAGGGATTCAACAAGCATGACTTTATCCATGTGTTGATCCCTTGAGATTGCAACTCTACCTAGACCCAATACCTTACTTTTACAAGTGTCAGCAAATGTGATGTGGCTCTTGTCGGATGGACGTAAGGTTGAGTCCATAAGAAGACTTCTTTTGCCAGTCATGTGATTTGTACACCCACTGTTAATAATCCATTCTGAAGACGCTGGTGTCGTACCCTACAGTGCTGTTAGGGGGATAGGCTTCACCAAGAGCATTGTGAAGCAAAAACATTTGACGAACCAGTGGGTTATGAAAGCTTAGATCCAGGTTAGGACTAATAGGGAGAGTAGTAAGCGATTCAGGTACGAAGTACATAGTAAGACCATTTGGGCATTTGATCTTGCGCCCTACAAGATGTTTAAGGTCCCCGGCAATAGCGTCAGACGATTTTGGTTTTCTGCTGGAGACCTTTCCCTGCAAAAGAGAGTTTAGCTTTCTTAGCCACCCACATCAAGGGCGGCTTAGAAGCAATAAGTCTAAGTGCAGCATCTGAGAATTTTGGCTTTGAAGCCTTAGCAAACAGTCTTGCAGGCGGACAATAGTACTCATAAGAATAAGCAGAATAGTTCTTGGTCTTATGAACATGGCGGTTTGATGAACCGCTCTCATATTCATATGCCTGAGTATGGTTTCCCTGCAAAACATTTGCGTTAGTGCGACTCAGGTGAGTCCTCTGTCTGTATGAAGCCTTTGGACCGTATGAAGTCTTTGGTCTGAGGTTTGTCTTCTTCACGTGAGGTGTCATGATGACATTCACAAGAAGACTCTCCAGACACCTTTTTGGAACCCAGATCTTCTTCATAGGCGGTCCATTCCTGCAGTTAGTACCAATGTACCTGGCAAATACTTCACCATTCTGATTCTTAAACAATATATAGTTTGCATCAAAGGATTCATCAATGATAATGGGGTTAGCACAAGTGAAGCCGGATAGATTGGATGGATCTGCTGAAGGTTCCTTTGCAGCAACCCACATGGTTTTGGGGTACTGCTCAGGTTTCCAGTAAGAGCCATCTGCATTCATTTTCCTTACGAACCCTACACCCTCTTTCCTAGGGTTTTGGTTCAGAATCTGCTTTTTCAGGACATCACATAGCGTCTGATGCCCTTTAAGACTTTTGTACATCCCTGTTTCAAGCAATGTCTTCAACCTAGCATTCTCATCAGCAATAGCGGTGGTATCCTCAGCAGAGGGGTTAGTTACCACATTAACAGTTGAAGATATTGCAACAGCAGTAGTAGTAGAACATTCAGCAACAGAAATAGCATTATCACGCTCAATGCATTTAAGACATGGTGGTTCAAATCCTTCCTGAGCGGGACTGATCTGTTTGGCGCGAAGTGACTCGTTTTCCGTCTGAAAATCTTCATGAACCGCTCTCAATTTCTCAAGATCTTGCTTCCTTTGAAGATAATCATAGGAAAGCTTTTCATGAGTTGTTGAGAGAGTTTCATGACGATTTCAAGTTCCTGATACTTAACGTGAAGATTTTTTATGTCTTCAATTAAGGATTCAGATCGAGTCATTTCAGCACCTAACAGATCATTGCTTCTGTCTAACAGTTTTTGAATATGTTCCGTAGCTTTCTGTTGTTCAGTTGCAATTTTAGCAAGTGTTTTCTAGCTAGGTTTTGAACCACAATCAGAGTCATCGTCACTAGATGTTTGATAGTGAGTAGTGCGTGTGTTTACCTTGGCACCGCGTGCCATGAAGTAGTAGGTAGACGCGGAGTAGTCCTTGTCATTTGCATCGGTGTCGGTGATGAAGTCATTGGCTTCAGTGTTGAAGATGGACTTGGCAACGTATGCTTTAGCCAGACTTGCGACGCCTAAGTCGGATTCCTCCTCAGACTCCACCTCCGCCTCCTCAGAAGCAGACTCCTCCTCTAAATCCATTTCCTTGCCAACAAACGCATGTGCCTTGCCAGATGAGCTCTTCTTGTGTGATGAAGACTTTGAGGAAGACTTGGAAGAAGACTTTGAGTATTTCTTCTTCTTCTTGTCGTCAGAGTCATATTCCTTGCTCTTCTTCTTCTTTTTGTTCTCATTGTCCCACTGTGGACACTCAGAGATGAAGTGGCCAAGTTTCTTGCACTTGTGACATGTTTTCTTCTTGTAGTCATGAGCAGGAGCTTCATCATTCCTTGAACTTGATCGGGAAGACTTTCTGAAGCCTTTCTTCTTGGTGAATTTTTGGAACTTCTTGACAAGCATAGCAAGTTCCCTTCCAATGTCTTCAGGATCATCAGAACTGCTGTCAGATTCTTCTTCCGATGAGGAGACAGCTTTTGCCTTCAAGGCACGAGTTCGCCCATAGTTTGGACCGTAGATATCTCTTTTCTCCGAAAGCTAAAACTCATGTGTGTTGAGCCTCTCAAGTATGTCAGACGGATAGAGTGTCTTGAAATCAGGACGTTCTTGAATCATCAGGGCCAGGATGTCAAACGAACTATCAAGTGATCTCAGCAGCGTCTTGACGACTTCGTGTTTGGTAATCTCAGTGGCGCCGAGGGCTTGAAGCTCATTTGTGATGTCAGTGAGTCGGTCAAATGTGTGCTGGACATTCTCATTGTCATTTCGCTTGAAGCGGTTGAAGAGGTTGCGAAGGACACTGATTCTCTGATCTCTCTGGGTTGAGATGCCTTCATTGACCTTGGAGAGCCAGTCCCAGACTAGCTTGGATGTCTTCAAAGCACTCACACGGCCATACTGTCCTTTGGTCAGATGACCACAGATGATATTCTTGGCACTAGAGTCCAGTTGACCGAATTTCTTGACATCAGCAGCAGTGACACCTTCTCCAGCCTTGGGAACGCCGTTCTTGACGACATACCATAGGTCGACGTCAATGGCTTCAAGATGCATGCGCATCTTATTCTTCCAGTAGGGATATTCAGTTCCATCGAAGACGGGGCATGCAGCGGAGACTTTAATTATCCCTGCAGTCAACATAGCTAAAACTCCAGGTGGTTAAACCGAATCACACAGAACAAGGGAGCACCAGGCTCTGATACCAATTGAAAGTGCGTTATATCGACTAGGGGGGTGAATAGGCGATTTTTATGAAAGTCTTCGGAACATAGAAGTTTGAAGACAAACGATAGAATTAAACCTATTACCATGCAGCGGAAGGTAGACTACACTAGGAAAACCATAGTCAAGTATTCAATGAAGTGAAAGCACAAAGACTAATAGCAGCTAGGTAGTAAGGATCAGGTAGGAAGTTATTGTGAAGCCAAACAGAACACGCAGTCACTCAGTGAAGACAAATGATAGTGCAAACATACAATGACTTCACAATGAGTAACAGTAAGTAAGGTGAAGTGAAGATGAAACCAGTGACTCGTTGAAGACAATGATTTGTTGGACCAGTTCCAGTTGCTGTGACAACTGTACGTCTGGTTGGAGCGGCTAGGTATTTAAACCTTAGGACACACAGTCCCGGACACCCAGTCCTGAACACGCAGCTCAGGACACCCAGTCCTCACTGTATTCTCCTTGAGCTAAGGTCACATAGACCTCGCCCAATCACTCTGGTAAGTCTTCAAGGTAGACTCCCAAACCTTCACAGACTTCGTTCATCGGCAATCCACAATGTCTCTTGGATGCTCAGAACGCGACGCCTAACCGGCTGGAGGATGCACAGTCCTTAAGTGTAATAAGTCTTCAGATCACACAGACAAGAAGACTTAAGTGATGCCCAATTCTCTCTGGCTCTGGTGGTTAGGGCTTTATCCTCGCAAGGAATTCTCTCTCAAAGGCTTCGAGGTGGGTTGCTCTCAAACGACAAAAGCCGTACTATCAATCTGAGCAGCCAACCATTTATGGTTGTTGGGGGTGGGCTATTTATAGCCACTTGGCAACCCGACCTGATTTCTCCAAAATGACCCTGGGTCACTAAGGAACTGACACGTGTTCAACAATCAGATTTCAAACTCACACGGCAACTTTACTTGGGCTACAAGCAAAGCTGACTTGTCCGACTCTGGACAAGATTCGCTCTCATAGTCTTCACTCGAAGACATCGGTTTTTTGGTTTAGGCATCACTTCAGTCATTCTGACTGGTTCTCTTGGACCCCACTTAACAGTACGGTGGTTCCTATGACTCAACACAAAAAGAAAAAGAACTATGAAAGATCTAAGTCTTCGAGCTCCATAGGCTTCATATAGTGTCTTCTCTTGTCATAGTCTTCAATGTGAATATCTTCATATACCACCTTTGACTTCAATGTCTTCATACATTTTTAGGGGTCATCTCTGGTAGTAAAACCGAATCAATGAGGGACTTCTACCTGTGTTATCCTGCAATTCTCACAAACACATTAGTCCCTCAACTAGGTTTGTCGTCAATACTCCAAAACCAACTAGGGGTGGCACTAGATGCACTTACACTTATACTATCCCATTGTGGAAGTTTGCATGCAGTGGTAAAATCCTCTAAGTCCATAGTATAAGAATTTTCATAAAGATCAAACAGGACAGTTGGGGAATTACGTGAAGTTGAAAATTCAAACCTCCTCACAAAGGTACTGGTGAGCTTGTGATACTGACTGCACTTCTCTTCTTTGAAGCTCACAAGATCGGCGTTACGCAAATATGCGTTGAATTCCTCCTTAATTCCTGCTCGATCCATAAAATTTTCAGAAGGCCATTCACAAGGACGCGCTAGAGCGTCTCTTGGTGGCTCGTCATCAGCATCACGCATTGCAAGCCTGGGTCCTTGCTTCCTTGAAGAACCACCTTGGAACATTTTCCTAAGCATATTTCTTCCTCTTAAAAATTCTGAAAATTTATAGTAACTTCAAAATAAAAGTAAACCAAACTCAATAATATTGATAGCAACTACTCCTACAAGTGCCTAGAGCCTATATCATGCATCAAAACTACTTGGAACCTTATAAATTTGACATGCAAGCTCAAGAACAGGGTCACCTAAGCAACAAAAATTTGCAATGAATAAAGCACTAGAACAAAAACTAATTGGACCATTGGAGGAGTCACATACCAAGAACAATCTCCCCAAGCAGTTTTGTGAGAGGTGCTTTGAGCAAGGAGATCGAAAATGGCAGCAAAACGAGCTTGGACTCGGGTCTGAGAAGGTTATTCGTGTTTGTGGGAGGGAGAAGAAGTGTATGGGTGAAAGAATAAGTGGAAGAGGGCCACGGTGGGCCCATGAGGCAGGGGGCGCGCCCTCCACCCTCGTGGGCAGGTGGTTGACCCCCCTGTTGTGTTCTCAGTGCCAAATATTCTAGAAAAATCATATTTAAATTTCAGGGCATTTGGAGAACTTTTATTTTCAAAGTATTTTTATATTGCACAGATAATCAGATAACAGACAGAAAAGTATTTATTTTTATTTTATTTAATATAAATAACAGAAAGTAAAAGTGGGGTACAGAAGGTTGTGCCTTCTAGTTTCATCCATCTCATGATCAACAAAAGGAATCCACTAACAAGGTTGATCAAGTCTTGTTAACGAACTCATTCCGAATGACATGGAACCGGAGAAATTTCGAATAACACTATGTTACCTCAACGGGGATATGCACATCCCCAATAATAAGAATATTATATTTCTTCTTGACAGTAGGAAGAGGAAATTCAAAACCTCCAAATATAATCGATGGAATTTTTCCAATAGAGTTGATACTATGAACTTGAGGTTGTTTCCTCGGAAAGTGTACCGTATGTTCATTACCATTAACATGAAAAGTGACATTGCCTTTAGTGCAATCAATAACAGCCCCTGCAGTATTCAAAAAGGGTCTTCCAAGAATAATAGACATACTATCGTCCTCGGGAATATCAAGAATAACAAAGTCCGTTAAAATAGTAACGTTTCCAACTACAACATGCATGTCCTCACAAATACCGACAGGTATAGCAGTTGATTTATCAGCCATTTGCAAAGATATTTCAGTAGGTGTCAACTTATTCAAATCAGGTCTACGATATAAAGAGAGAGGCATAACACTAACACTGGCTCCAAGATCACATAAAGCAGTTTTAACATAATTTCCTTTAATGGAGCATGGTATAGTGGGTACACCGAGATCTCCAAGTTTCTTTGGCATTCCACCCTTAAAAGTATAATTAGAAAGCATGGTGGAAATTTCAGCTTCCGGTATCTTTCTTTTATTTGTAATAATATCTTTCATGTACTTAGCATAAGGATTGGTTTTGACCATATCAGTTAATCGCATACGCAAAAAGATAGGTCTAATCATTTCAGCAAAGCACTCAAAATCCTCATCATCCTTTTTCTTGGATGGTTTGGGAGGAAAAGGCATGGGTTTCTGAACCCAAGGCTCTCTTTCTTTACCATGTTTCCTAGCAACAAAGTCTTTCTTATCATAACGTTGGTTCTTTGATTGTGGGTTATCAATATCAACAACAGGTTCAATTTCTGTATCATTATCATTGCTCGGTTGGGCATCATCATGAACATTATCATTAACATTATCACTAGTTTCAGGTTCATTACTAGATTGTGTTTCAGCATCAGAAATAGAAATATCATTTGGATTCTCAGGTGTTTCAACAATAGGATCACTAGAAGCATGCAAAGTCCTATCATTTTTCTTTTTCTTCTTTTTAGAAGAACTAGGTACATCTATATTATTCCTCGGAGAATCTTGCTCAATTCTCTTAGGGTGGCCTTCATGATACAAAGGTTCCTAAGTCATTCTACCAGTTCTAGTAGCCACTCTAACATCACTATCGTTATCTTTACTATTCAATTCATTGAGCAAATCATTTTGAGCTTTAAGTACTTGTTATACTTGAGTGGTAACCATAGAAGCATGTTACCTAATAAGTTTAAGTTCACCTTTGACATTAGCCATATAATCACCCAAGTTTTCAAGCATATTTGAATTGTATTTCAATTGTCTACCAAAATAAGCATTAAAGTCTTTTTGCTTAGCCATAAATTTATCAAACTCATCTAAGCATGGGCTAGCAAATTTAGTAAATGGGATTTCAGCTTTATCATATCTATAGAGAGAATTTACCTTTACTACCTGTGTCGGGTTATCAAGATCATGAGTTTCTTCAATAGGTAATGGATTAAGATTATATGTTTCTTCAACAGGCGGTAAATTAAGACCATGTATTTCTTAAATAGGAGGTAAATTCTTAACATCTTCAGCTTTAATACCCTTTTCTTTCATAGATTTCTTTGCCTCTTGCATATCTTCAGGACTGAGAAATAGAATACCCCTCTTCTTCGGAGTTGGTTTAGGAATAGGCTCAGGAATTGGCTCCGGAGGTGTCCAATTATTTTCATTTGTCAACATATTGTTCAAAATAATTTTAGCTTCATCCGGTGTTCTTTCCCTAAAAACAGAACCAACACAACTATCCAGGTAATCGTTGGAGGCATCGGTTAGTCCATTATAGAAGATATCAAGTATTTCATTTTTCTTAAGAGGATGATCAGGAAAAGCATTAAGTAATTGGAGAAGCCTCCCCCAAGCTTGTGGGAGACTCTCTTCTTCAATTTGCACAAAATTATATATATCCCTTAAAGCAGCTTGTTTCTTATGAGAAGGGAAATATTTAGCAGAGAAGTAATAAATCATATCCTGGGGACTATGCACACAACCAGGATCAAGAGAATTAAACCATATCTTAGCATCACCTTTTAATGAGAACGAAAATATTTTAAGGATATAAAAGTAACGAGTTCTCTCATCTTTAGTGAACAGGGTGGCTATATCATTCAACTTAGTAAGATGTGCCACAACAGTTTCAGATTCATAACCATGAAAAGGATTAGATTCAACCAAAGTAATTATATCAGGATCAACAGAGAATTCATAATCTTTATCAGTAACAAAGATAGGTGAAGTAGCAAAAGCAGGGTCAGGTTTCATTCTAGCATTTAGAGATTGCTTACTCCATTTAGCTAATAACCTTTTGATTTCATTCCTATTTTTGCAAGCTAAAATAGCGAAAGAAGCTTCTTGATCAAAAACATAACCCTTAGGAATAACAAGTGATTCTTCATCATCACCTTCATCAGCATCATCAGATTCAATATTTTCAATTTCTCTAGCCCTAGCAAGTTGTTCATCAAGAAAATCAGTAAGTGGCACAGTAGTATCAGGCATAGAGGTTGTTTCATCATAAGTATCATGCATAGCAGAAGTGGCATCATCAATAACATGCGACATATCAGAATGAATAGCAGAAGCAGGTGTAGGTGTCGCAAGCTTACTCAAAACAGAAGGTGAATCAAGTGCAGAGCTAGATGGCAGTTCCTTACCACCCCTCGTAGTTGAGGGATAGATCTTAGTTTTTGGATCTCTCAAGTTCTTCATAATGATAGGCACATATATATCCCAAGTGACTCAAAGAATAGAGCTATGCTCCCCAGCAACGACGCTAGAAAATAGTCTTGATAACCCACAAGTATAGGGGATCACAACAGTTTTCGAGGGTAGAGTATTCAACCCAAATTTATTGATTCGACACAAGGGGAGACAAAGAATATTCTCAAGTATTGGCAGTTGAGTTGTCAATTCAACCACACCTGGAAACTTAATATCTGCAGCAAAGTGTTTAGTAGCAAAGTAATATGATAGTAGTGATAACGGTAACAAAAGGTAACAGTAGTAAAAGTAATGTTTTGGTATTTTGTAGTGATGATAGCAATAGCAACGGGAAAGTAAATAAGCGGAGAACAATATATGGAAAGCTCGTAGGCAATGGATCGGTGATGGAGAATTATGCCGGATGCGGTTCATCATGTAACAGTCATAACCTAGGGTGACACAGAACTAGCTCCAGTTCATTGATATAATGTAGGCATGTATTCCGAATATAGTCATACGTGCTTATGGAAAAGAACTTGCATGAGATCTTTTGTCCTACCCTCCCGTGGCAGCGGGGTCTTACGGAAACTAAGGGATATTAAGGCCTCCTTTTAATAGAGAACAAGAACAAAGCATTAACACATAGTGAATACATGAACTCCTCAAACTACGGTCATCACCGGTAAGTATCCCGATTATTGTCACTTCGGGGTTAACGGATCATAACACATAATAGGTGACTATAGACTTGCAAGATAGGATCAAGAACACTCATATATTGATGAAAACATAATAGGTTCAGATCTGAAATCATGGCACTCGGGCCCTAGTGACAAGCATTAAGCATAGCAAAGTCATAGCAACATCAATCTCAGAACATAGTGGATACTAGGGATCAAACCCTAACAAAACTAACTCGATTACATGACAGATCCCATCCAACCCGTCACCGTGCAGCAAGCCTACGACGGAATTACTCAGGCACGGCGTTGAGCAACATGAAATTGGTGATGGAGGATGGTTGATGATGATGATGGCGACGGATTCCCCTCTCCGGAGCCCTGAACGGACTCCAGATCAGCCCTCCTGAGAGGTTTTAGGGCTTGGCGGCGGCTCCGTATCGTAAAATGCGATGATTTCTTCTCTCTGATTTTTTCTCCCCGAAACACAATATATGGAGTTGGAGTCGGAGAGGCAACAGGGGGCCCACGAGGTAGGGGGCGCGCCCTAGGGGGGGCAGGCGCGCGCCCCACCCTCATGGAGAGGTGGTGGGCCCCCTGGCCTTCATCTTTTGCAGGTATTTTTCATTTTTCTGAAAAGTTGCTCCGTGAAGTTTCAGGTCATTCCGAGAATGTTTGTTTCTGCACATAAATAACACCATGGTAATTCTACTGAAAACAGTGTCAGTCCGGGTTAGTTCCATTCAAATCATGCAAGTTAGAGTCCAAAACAAGGTCAAAAGTGTTTGGAAAAGTAGATACGATGGAGACGTATCAGATGCCTATATTCATGATCATTGCCTTAGATATCTTCATAACTATGCACTTTTCTATCAATTGCTCGGTAGTAATTTGTTCACCCACCTTAATACATGCTATCATGAGAGAAGCCACTAGTGAAACCTATGGCCCCCGGGTCTCTTTCTTAATTATATTGCATCTATTTTATTGTCACATCTTGTTTACTATTTTGCAATCTTTACTTTCCAATCTATACAACAAAATACCAAAAATATTTATCTTATTATCTCTATCGGATCTCACTTTCGCAAGTGACTGTGAAGGGATTGACAACCCCTTTATCGCGTTGGTTGCGAGGTTCTAGATTGTTTGTGGAGGTACTAGGTGACTTGTGCATTGTCTCCTACTGGATTGATACCTTGGTTCTCCAAAACTGAGGGAAATACTTAGGCTACTTTGCTGCATCACCCTTTCCTCTTCAAAGGAAAACCAACGCACGCTCAAGAGGTAGCACATATTTACACAGACAGAACAAGTCGAGTTCATACCAGTTTCTCTCTGCCATGGCCAGTTCATCGAATGTCGTCATTATTGTCTTTCACTTTGATACGTCTCCAACATATCTATAATTTATGAAGTGTTCATGCTATTATTTTATCATTCTTGGGTGTTTTACAATCATTTTATGGCAACTTTATATCATTTTTCGGGACTAACCTACTAACAGTGCCGGTTGCTGTTTTTTACATCATAGGAAATCAATATCAAACGGAGTCCAAACACTACGAAACTTTACAGAGATTTTTTTGGACCAAAAGGAACCCAATGGGCCAGAGCTACACCTGGGGGTGCCTCGAGGGGAGCACACGCGCCCAGGTGGGTTGTGCCCACCTCAGTGGCCTCCCGTACCCCTTCGTTCCACTATAAATTCCCAAATATTCTGAAACCCCTCGGGGTTAACCTAGATCGGAAGTTCCGCCGTCCCAAGGCTCCATAGCCACCGAAAACCAATCTAGACCCGTTTCGGCACCCTGCCGGAGGGGGGGAATCATCTCCGGTGGCCATTTTCATCATCCTGGCGGCCACCACGATGAGGATGGAGTAGTCCACCCTCGGGGCTGAGGGTTTGTACCAGTATCTATGTGTTTTATCTCTCTCTCTCATGATCTATATCGTGGGCTTTGTTAATATAGTCGGATCATACGATGTTTGTCCCCTCTATACTCCCGTTGTGATGAATTGAATCTTTACCCTTTGAAGTTTTGTCATGTCGGATTGAATATTCAGAGATGAGAACACATGATATATGTCTTGCGGTATGAATACTTGAGGTGACAATTGGGGTATCTTATTGATTCACTTGATATATGTTATGGCATTCAACTCGCGGATTCCCACGATGATATTGGGGTAATCTATGCATAGGGGTTGATGCACGTTTTTCTTCGACGGAAACTTCGGAGTCTCTTTATAGTTCTTTGTGTGGATTGAGTATTATGAATATGAATATGCTTTGGTGTTATTCTAGTACGAACTCTAGGATAGATCGAACGGAAACAATAGCTTTGTGTTATTTCGAACTCTTGAATAGATCGATCGGAAAGAATAGCTTTGAGATGGCTTCGCACCCTACAAACAATTCCTATCTTTTGTTCTCCGCTAATAGGAACTCGGGAGTGATTCTTTAATACACTTTGAGGGATAATCATATGATCCAACTATGTTAGCACTGTTGGGAGATTGCACTAGTGAAAGTACGGACCCTAGGCCTTGTTTTTAAGCATTGAAATACCATTTTTGTGCCCATTTATTATTTTCTACCTTGCTGTTTTTATTTATTCAGATTATAAAAATATATTCTACCATCAATATTACACTTTTATCACCATCTCTTCGCCGAACTAGTGCATCTATACAATTTTCCATTGTATTGGGTGTGTTGGGGACACAAGAGATTTCTTCTATTTGGTTGCAGGGTTGTTTGAGAGAGACCATCTTCATCCTACACCTCTCACGGATTGATAAACCTAAGGTCATCCACTTGAGGGAAAATTGCTACTGTCCTACAAAACTCTGTCCTTAGAGATCCAACACGCGTCTACAAGAATAAAGTTGCGTAGTAGACATCAAGATCTTTTCTGGCGCCGTTGCCGGGGAGGTGAGTGCTCGAAGGTATATATTTAAATCCTGCAATTTAATCTTTTAGTTTCTTGTTTTATCACTAGTTTGGTTTATAAAAATAAAACTATAGAAAAAATGGAATTTAGGTTGCATTATATTATTGATCATCTTTATAACATCTTTCTTGAAAATGATGGATCGGAAAATGGTGCTCAATTGTTAGAAGAAGAAGTCAATAAAATGTTTGGCACAAAATATTTGAATGATGAGCATGATTGCAATGTTGTTGGTATAAATTCTTTAAATATCCATGATGCTAATGATATGCAAAGCTACAAGCTTGGGGATGCTTTATTTGATGAATATGATATTTTTAGTCCCCCAAGTTTTGATGAGAAAATTTATTATGATGATTGCATGCGTCCTATTTATGACGATTATATTGATGAAACTGGATTCGGAGAGGTCATGCCTTTATTTAATGATGAATCCACTATTTTAGAAGAGGCTGCAATTGATTATGGCAACAAAGTTGCTATCTATGATGATTATGGTGATGACATGTATGCTATGTTGAATAATGATAATCATGAAACTTGTCATCGTGATTTTAATTTTCAATCCCATGATAGTTATTTTGTTGAGTTTGCTGCCACTACTATTCATGAGAATAAATTTGCTTATGTGGAGAGTAATAAAATTTCTATGCTTGTGGATCATGAAAAGAATGCTTTATGTGATGGTTATATTATTGAATTTCTTCATGATGCTACTGAAAATTATTATGAGGGAGGAACTTATGCTTGTAGGAATTGCAATAATATCAAGTTTCCTCTCTGTGTGTTGAAAATCTTGAAGTTTTGCTTGTTTTTCCTTCCTATGCTAGTTGATTCTTGATCCCATAAATTGTTTTCTCACAAAATCCCTATGCATAGGAAGTGGGTTAGACTTAAATGTGCTTGCCATGTGCTTCATGATGCTCTCTTTATGTTTCAGTTCTTATCTTTTATGTGAGCATCATTGAAATCATCATGCCTAACTAAAAGGCATTAAAGAAAAGCGCTTGTTGGGAGACAACCCAATATTTACCCCTACCGTTTTTGTGTGTTCACATGATTAGGCTACTATAGTAATCATGTTTTATTGCTTTCGTTTCAATAAAGTGCCAAGTAAGACCTTTGGGATGGTCTATGGTGATAGTTGATTTGATCTTGCTGAAAAACAGAAACTTTTGCGCCCAGGAAAATAATTCTCAGTTTTAACAGAAGCGTGATAAAATACTGATTCTTTTTTCAGAAGATTAATAGATAAATTTCTGAGGTTTTCCTAATTTTCCAGAATTTTTGGAGTAGCAGAAGTATGGTTTGAGTACAGATTACTACAGACTGTTCTGTTTTTGATAGATTCTGTTTTCAATGCATAGTTTGCTTGTTTTCTAGTTTCTATGGCTTATATTTCTCAATATAAATTGTGGAAATAATATGCTACAGTAGGAATTGTGTGAGAACAATTATGAATCTTGTCTTTGGCAGTACCAAAAGTGGAATGGTTTGCTCTTTATCATACTAACCTGTCTCACAAAGTTCCGTTAGGTTTTGTGTGATTGAAGTTTTCAAGTTTTGGGTGAGATGACGATATGAGGAGAATGAGGAATGACAAGACCGTAAGCTTGGGGATTCCCAAGGCACCCCCAAGGAAATATTCAAGGAATACCCAAGCAACTAAGCTTGGGGATGCCCCGGAAGGCATCCCCTCTTTCGTCTCCAACATTATCGGTAACCTCACTTGGAGCTATGTTTTCATTCGTCACATGATATGTGTTTTACTTGGAGCGTCAATTTATTTTGTTAGGATTTGCTTGCTGTTATTTATAATAATGTTCTGCATCTTTTATTTAAATAAAAGTGGCAATGATAGCCTTTGCCATGCTTATTTTGCAAGTATACATGTTGCTGTTTGAAAACAGAAAGTTTACCGCTGTTGCAAAAATTCCCTAGAAAATTCAGAATGTGATAAAATGTTGAAACTTTTTGCAAAACTAGCTTTGATAAATTTTCTTCGGTTTGTTAAATCTTCATAATTTTTGGAGTTAAATAAGTATTGATACTCTTGCATTCTTTACAGACTGTATTCTTTTGGCAGATTGCTGTTATGTTTGCATATGTTTGCTTGTTTAATGATTCTATTTGAGGATAGGAGTATTAAATATGCAGAGGCATTTAGTATGAAATGTTGAATAATAGTTTTAGTGATTTTCTACAGTAGAGAATGATAAGGTTTTTGCATTGGTTTATACTAACTTATCTCACGAGTTCTTAGTGAGTTTTGTGTGGATGAAGCTTTTGAGATTTAGGAAAACCGTGATATGAGAGGAATTAAGGAGACACAAAAGCTCAAGCTTGGGGATGCCCAAGGCATCCCAAGATAATATTTCAAGAAGTCTCAAGCATCTAATCTTGGGGATGCCCCGGTAGGCATCCCACCTTTCTTCTTCAACAATTATCGGTTAGTATCGGTTGAGCCTAAGTTTTTGCTTCTTCACATGATGTGTGCTATTCCTAGAATGTCATTTTATTTTCATTTTGCTTGCCATTTTAATAAAGTACTTAGATCTGAAAGTTTTTAAATAAAATAGAGTCCTCAAATAGTTGCCAGGGAGGCTAAGTAAGCAACATTCACATCCTGTCAACGAAGCTCTTTTCTATGTCATTTACTCTTGTGCTTCACTTATATCCTATGAGTAAATTGTTGAATAAATTGGATGTCATGAAGTTGAAATCATATCATGCTTAGTGGTAGCTTCACATTGGGTTTAGAAAGTGAAATCTTTTGAGGCTTGACATTCACAATATTGGTCATACAAGCAATTCACGAATAATTAGTATAAGGAAGAGAACTTTCACATGCAAATACACTATCATGAAAATATTTTGTGATTGTGAGCCCCATCAAAATATTGTATGCCAAAATTGTTGACGTTGGACAAGGAAGACAACGTAATGATTTATGTTTGTTCATTTTCAGATAGAAGTTATATTGTCATAGATCCTTGAACATGTGGTGCTTGCCCCCCATCTTTGCTAGCCAAAAATTCCGCACCAAGTAGAGATACTACTTGTGCATCCAAAAACCCTTAAACCCAAATCTTATTTTCAAGAGTCCACCATACCTACCTAAGGATTGAGCAAGATCCTTCAAGTAAGTTTTCATCGGTGCAAAAGGCAATAAAAATTGCTTCTAAAAGTGTGAGATCATTTAGTGTAAGAGAAAACTGAGCGTTGCATGAACTTGTGATGGTGAAGAATAAACGCGACAGACTGCATAATAAAGGTCGCTGAGGGAGTCCTGGATTAGGGGGTGTCCGGATGGCCGGACTATACCTTCAGCCGGACTCCTGAACTATGAAGATGCAAGATTGAAGACTTCGTCCCGTGTCTGGAAGGGACTTTCCTTGGCGTGGAAGGCAAGCTTGGTGATACGGATATATAGATCTCCTACCATTGTAACCGACTTTGTGTAACCCTAACCCTCTCCGGTGTCTATATAAACCGGAGGGTTTTAGTCCATAGGACAACATACAGAACAACAATCATACCATAGGCTAGCTTCTAGGGTTTAGCCTCTCCGATCTCGTGGTAGATCTACTCTTGTACTACCCATATCATCAATATTAATCAAGTAGGACGTAGGGTTTTACCTCCATCAAGAGGGCCCGAACCTGGGTAAAACTTCGTGTACCTTGCCTCCTGTTACCATCCGGCCTAGACGCACAGTTCGGGACCCCCTACCCGAGATCCGCCGGTTTTGACACCGACATTGGTGCTTTCATTGAGAGTTCCTCTGTGTCGTCGCCGTCAGGCTTGATGGCTCCTACGATCATCAATAGCGATGCAGTCTGGGATGAGACCTTCCTCCCTGGACAGATCTTCGTCTTCGGTGGCTTCGCACTGCGGGCCAATTCACTTGGCCATCTAGAGCAGATCGAAAGCTATGCCCCTGGCCGTGAGGTCAGATTTGGAAGTTTAAACTACACGGCAGACATCCACGGGGACTTGATCTTTCACGGATTCAAGACACTGCCGAGCGCGACGCACTGTCATGACGAGCATGATCTAGCTCTACCGCCGAACAGTGCCCTGGAGGCCGCACCCGCATCAGCTTTGACCCTTAATTCGGAGCTAACTGCGTCGATCCAGGATGGGCAGTTGGACGCCGCCTCGGGGGCTGCGATCCCAACGGCGATCGAGCCGAACACCAGCCCCGCACTTCGCGAGACTCGTGACTCCAAGGAGCCGGACTCCTCTCCGGACTCTGAACCTTCCGCGCCCCTACCGATCGAATCCGATTGGGCGCCGATCATGGAGTTTACTGCCACAGACATCTTTCAGCACTCGCCTTTCGGCGATATTTTGAAGACACTAAAGTCTCTCTCTTTATCAGGAGAGCCCTGGCCGGACTATGGTCAGCAAGGTTGGTATGCGGACGATGAAGAAATTCAAAGCCCACCCACCACCCACTTTGTAGCCACTGTTGACGATTTAACCGACATGCTCGACTTCGACTCCGAAGACATCGACGGTATGGACGCCGATGAAGGAGACGATGAAGAACCAGCGCCTATTGGGCCCTGGAAAGCCACCTCGTCGTATGACATATACATGGTGGACACCCCAAAAGAAGAAGATGGCGATGGAACAGCGGAGGATGACCCCTCCAAGTAACAGCCTAAGCGCCGGCGTCAGCGGCGCTGCTCAAAATCCCGCCAAAGCAAATACGGTGATTCTAGCACGGGAGATAATAATACTCCGGAGAGTGCCGAAGAAAACCCCCTCCAGCAAGATTCAGCACAGGAGGATGGAGAAACCAGCCCACACGAGAGAGCGGCAGACAGAGAGGTCGAGGACGATAACTATATGCCTCCCTCGAAAGACGAGGCAAGCCTCGACGACGACGAATTCGTCGTGCCAGAGGATCCCGTCGAGTAAAAGCGTTTTCAACGCAGGCTTATGGCCACGGCAAGAAGCCTCAAGAAAAAATAGCAACAGCTTAGAGCTGATCAAGATTTGCTAGTCGACAGATGGACTGAAGTCCTTGCGGCCGAAGAGCATAAACTCGAACGCCCCTCCAAGAGCTACCCAAAGCGCAGGTTGCAAAACGATTAGAGGAGGAAGCACTTAAACCTACATCACCAGCACTCGATACGGCCGGCCGGCCACCTCGTGGCCGCGACAGAGAGGCCTCTCGGCCCTCCACTCAAGCCGCACCCCGTACCAAGGCACGGGAAAATGCGCCTGACTTGCGAGATATGTTGGAGGACAAGGCAAGGCAAACAAGATCGATCTACAGATCGCGTGGGCGCCCCATGACTCGAGACGGTAACCGTCACGCCGAACACAAATCCGGTTGGGCCGAACACAGTAGACAAAGCTCATCGGAGCTACGTCATGATATAGCCCAGTACAGAGGTGCCGCACACCCACTATGCTTCACAAACGAAGTAATGGATCATCAAATCCCCGAGGGTTTCAAACCCGCAAACATCGAATCATATGATGGCACAACAGATCCTGCGGTATGGATCGAGGATTATCTCCTTCATATCCACATGGCCCGCGACGATGATCTCCACGCCATCAAATACCTCCCACTCAAGCTTAAAGGACCAGCTCGGCATTGGCTTAACAGCTTGCCAACAGGATCAATCAGTTGTTGGGAGGACCTGGAAGCCACATTCCTCGACAATTTCCAGGGCACTTATGTGCGACCACCAGACGCCGATGACCTAAGTCACGTAATTCAGCAGCTAGAGGAATCGGCCAGGCAATTCTGGACACTGTTCCTAACAAAGAAAAATCAAATAGTCGACTATCCGGACGCAGAGGCCCTAGCAGCCTTCAAGCACAATATCCGTGATGAGTGGCTTGCCCGGCACCTTGGACAGGAAAAGCCGAAATCTATGGCAACACTCACGACACTCATGACCCGCTTTTGCGTGGGAGAAGACAGCTGGCTTGCTCATAGCAACAATATGACCAAGAACCCTGGTAATTCGGATACCAGGGACAGTAGTGGCAGGTTGCGTCGCAACAAGCAGAAGCGCCGCATTAACGGCGACAATGCTGAGGATACGGCAGTTAATGCCGGATTCAGAGGCTATAAATCCGGTCAGCGGAAAAAGCCATTCAAAAGAAATCCTAGGGGCCCATCCAGTTTGGACCGAATACTCGACCGCTTGTGCCAGATACATGGCACCCCCGAAAAGCCGGCCAATCACACCACCAGGGATTGTTGGGTGTTCAAGCAGGCAGGCAAGTTAAATGCCGAAAATACCGACAAGGGGCTGCATAGCGATGACGACGAAGAGCCCCGGCCGCCGAAACACAGTGGACAGAAGGGTTTTCCCCCACAAGTGCGGACGGTGAACACGATATACGCAATCCACATCCCCAAGAGGGAGCGGAAGCGCGCGTTGAGGGACGTATACGCGGTAGAGCCAGTCGCCCCAAAGTTCAACCCATGGTCCTCCTGCCCGATAACCTTTGATCGAAGGGACCATCCCACTAGCACCCGTCATGGCGGATTCGGCGCATTGGTTCTAGACCCAATTATTGACGGATTCCATCTCACTAGAGTCCTAATGGACGGCGGCGGCAGCCTGAACCTGCTTTACCAGGATACAGTGCGGGAAATGGGCATAGATCCCTCGAGGATTAAGCCCACCAAAACGACCTTTAAAGGCGTAATACCAGGTGTAGAGGCCAACTGTACAGGTTCAGTCACACTTGAAGTGGTCTTCGGATCTCCGGATAATTTCCGAAGCGAGGAGTTGATCTTCGACATAGTCCCATTCCGCAGTGGCTATCACGCACTGCTCGGGCGAACCGCATTCGCCAAGTTCAATGCGGTACCACACTACGCATACCTTAAGCTCAAGATGCCAGGCCCTCGAGGAGTAATTATGGTCAATGGAAACACCGAACGCTCCCTCCGAACGGAGGAGCACACGGTGGCCCTTGCAGCAGAAGTACAAAGCAGCCTCTCCAGGCAGTTCTCCAGTCCGGCCATTAAACGTCCGAACACCGTCAAGCGCGCCTGGTGTAACCTACAACAAGACCGCCTGGCACGTTCCGAGCAGGCGTAGCAATGCGGCCCCAACCCCAGCCCTCGCAAAAATGCGACGCCAGTGCTTTGCGTACATAACTACGGTCTAGAAATACCATGGGTACAGGGGGAGGGGCACCATCACGGCACGCCCGAAACACGGCTTAAACTGCACCAGGGGCTGCCGATTTTTTAATTTTCTCTTACTTTCAGGACTCCATTCTTCGGAAGGCCTGTTCGGCAGTTCAATTGCCGCACAAACGATGCAAGAACCAGGGAAGCAGAAAAGCCATGCCACATTATGGAACTCCCAGGTGGTCTCTATCACGAGCAGTATACCTGTTTTGCATACCATTCCGCAACCTGCCCCTAGAACAGACATGTTAAATAGTCCAACCTTTTGCTTCTTGCATTATTTGTATTGTTCTGCTTTGATCGCAGCCCTTTTTAATAAACAATGCATAGCTTCTGTCTATTTTTGCATTACTTTTTTTACAAGTATATGTTCCTTAACGACATGTTGCACCCGTACACTTTGGTACGGCCAAAATACGCCAGGGGATTTAGTACCCCTCAATATGGTGTGAGAAGTCCGAACACTTTAACAAGTGCGGCACCCCGAACTTATAGCATTATATGCATCGGCTCCGAATCGTGTCTTGGGTCAATAGTTGGGTTTGCCCGGCTCCTATGTTTTTGTGCCTTACGTTCCGCTATATCGGCTAAGGTAGCACTAGGAGAACTACTGCGATTGTGCCCCAGTTGAGCTGGGTCGAGCACCTCAGTAGAGAAAGCTAAAACTGACTGTCATGATGAAGCGAGAGCTGGTCGCTATTCGAGAGGTTTTTCGAGTCCCTAAAGACTTATGTCACTTAGAGCGAGGAGTCGGCTCTGTCCGGCCAAGGCATGGATAGCGCCCCGAACTCGGTCTTCCGAATACCAGGGGCTTCGCGGAAATTTAAAATTATAGAATTCTATGGCTAAGTGAGAGTGTTCATGCATTATAGTCCGATTGCCTTGTTCATTGTGCTGAGCGCCTCCCTCGAAGGACCCAAACATGGGAAAAAGAGCGCTCAGGTTTATCCCCGAACACCCTAGCACTAGCGGCATGGGGGCAGAAGCCGACGACTCGCCATCTCTCAGAATTGATAAACAACCGCACAGAAGGTAATATTTTAAATTCCAACAGCATTGCTTAGCACATATGAACAAGTTTTCAGCGCACAAGACAAAACGAGCGAGTTTTACTCAAAAATTACATCCCTGGAACATTCATCCGCCACAAGGCAGGCACCCTTCAGAACATCCTTATAATAATTCTCGGGCTTGTGATGCTCTTTCCCTGACGGTGGCCGGTTGTCGGTGTCAAAACCGGCGGATCTCGGGTAGGGGGTCCCGAACTATGCGTCTAAGGTGGATGGTAACAGGAGGCAGGGGACATGATGTTTTACCCAGGTTCGGGCCCTCTTGATGGAGGTAAAACCCTATGTCCTGCTTGATTAATATTGATGATATGGGTAGCACAAGAGTAGATCTACCATGAGATCGGAGAGGCTAAATCCTAGAAGCTAGCCTATAGTATGATTGTTGTTGTGTATGTTCTATCGACTAGCCTGGCCTCGGTGTATATAATGCACCAGAGGCCTAGGATAACAAGAGTCCTAGCCGAATACGCCGGTGGGGAGGAGTCCTTGTCTTGATCCCCAAGTCTTGTGGAATCTTCCTTGTATGCAACAGTTGTCCGAACTGGCCCATGAGTATACAGCCATGGGGGTCCTCGGCCCAATCTAACAGATCGGGAGATGATGTGGTGAGTACCCCCTAGTCCAGGACACCGTTAGTAGCCCCCTGAACCGGTCTTCAAGTTAGGGACGCTCCTCGATTCTTCCAAACCGTTCTTCATCTTCGGTCGTCGGTCTTGAAAACTGGTTCAACAAATCTTCTCATCTTCGATCTTGAGGATCGCCGAAATGCATTCGACGATTTTACACGTCAGGTATCCGAGGAGCCCCTTTAAGTTTCCGGCCTTTATCAATGCCTTGTTATTTTTATGCCACACCTCGGGTTTGAAGTTTGTCGGATTTCGGGTTCCAGCAGACCCTTGAGGTTCGAACACTGGGGTGCGCGCAGAGATTTCGCCTCCTACCTACCTGCAGCCCTCCGCCATGCTAGGATCTAAACTAAGGAAAGAACAACACAAGAGACACAGGGTTTATACTGGTTCGGGCCACCGTTGTGGTGTAATACCCTACTCCAGTGTGTGGTGTGGTGGATTGCCTCTTGGGCTGATGATGATGAACAATACAAGGGAGAACAGCCTCGCGAGGGTCTGTTCTTGGCTGAGGCGATGAACTGCTGGGAGGAGTTCAGCCATCTCTCTCTCTCTCTCTGCTCTACTCCGACCGACCCACTTGTTGTGTGGGTGGCTGGTCCTATTTATAGAGGCCCTGGTCCTCTTCCCAAATATTGAGCGGGAAGGGAGCCAACAATGGCGGGCTAATTTGAAGGGGGGACAACAAGTATCAGCTATCCTGACAAAAGTAGTCTTCGCCTGCGCAAAGCTCTGGTGATGACGTCGTCTTGGGTTCCACGATGACCTTCGTCTCGTAGTCCTCCTGGTCTTGGTCTCGTTGCACCGAAATGGCAACCTTTGCCTGATGCCTCAGTACTCCGCGGCTGCGCTTGCCCCCTTTGCACCAAAGAGGAAAGGAGGACGCTGCGCGGGCTGGCACCCGCCTGGCGCCCTGAGTTGTCATGGCTTGCGTCATGGGCACCTCGCGAGGTACCCCGCCTTGATCTCTCCGCTTCCTCGTGAGCCAGCCTGACGAGGCCGTGGCCGAGGAAGCTTCACGTCGTCCGCCCCGCGAGGCTTGGCCCCTCGCGAGGGTCTTGGGTTTGTGTTGGTGAAGATGGGCCGTGCTGGGCCCCCTTTGAGCCACGCCGCAGGCTGCAGGCAGGCAAGTTTGGGGATCCCCGTTCCCAGAACGCCGACAGTAGCCCCCGGGCCCAAGGCGCGCCCGGACTTGGCCGTGCAGGGAGGCGGAAGGGCAAGAGAGAAGCGCCGCGGGCCCTAACAGCCTGCGGCCTTGGGCGCAGCGTGGCGGATGACTGGACGTGGCCGCCTCCACTTCCCCACGACGTCTCGGCAACTGCACGGATGGGATAAGTCCCTGCATGCAAAAACGGGTCATGATTACCTGTGATCGTGGAGGCCGGCGGTTGGCCTTCGCCGGCCATAAGTACGGAACGGCGCGTGCCCTTCCAGTCCACCCCTCCTTGCTTCTCCTTCTTCCCGATCCTTGCTCCGTCTTGCCGCGATGGCTCTGATCCACCGGTTCTCGACGGCAGAGAAGAGAAAGGCTCCCCGAGAGGGGCCAAACCCCCTCCCGCTGAAGAAACGGCTCATCCCCCGTGGCCCGGACGAAGGGGCCCTTCAGGTGGTGCCGAGGCCTTGGGGCGAGCGGGCGCCGCCGGGGTTCCCGCTTCCATTGTACGCCCACGTCGAGGGCCCCGAAGGAGCTGATGCTGACTGCCACGGGCGGCGCTGTCGTCGGCGCCGACGGGTCATGAAGGTGTGGGTCGTCCCCCCTGGGGTCCACACCGAGGGCTCCTCCCAAGAGTTCATGCTCCACGTCGCCATTCCTCTTCAGTCTTGGATTCGCCTGCCTCCCTTCTTCGCCTCTATCATCCCGCAGGGGGAGCCCCTGGAGCTCTGGCTGCAGCACGCCGGTTGCAGCACCCCTGCGACCGAGGCAGAGGTCGTGGTCGTCGCCCCGGGCGAGGTCTACATGACCCGGGGCTGGAGGGAGATCGCCCGGGTTTGCAAGACAAGGGGAGTCTTCGCGATACACTTGGACTACGACGGTGCTTTGATGATGCTCTTCAAGGTCTTCGATGCGAGCGGGCACCGGCTGGAGTGCTTCCCCGGGGAAGGTGGCCAGGGCCCTGCTGCGACAAGGACTGGGCATGCCACCCACTCCCTTGGAGGCTGCACAGGCGGTGGAGGCGTCGGAGGTTCCAGCGACTCTAGCGAGCTCTTCGCGACTCCAGAGACGAGCGAGGACAGCTATGAGCCCCCGCGCCGGCGCCGCTCCTGGAGCAGGGCGGGCTCGTCAGGCTGCCGCCGGCTCTGATCTGGATGGGGTTGGCGTCGGTGCTTGACGGCCCACTGTTGATGATGGCGTCTTTTGTAGGGACGCGTGTGATTTGTGTCCCTTTAGGATCTGTTCCCTGCAAGGAATCAAAAACGCGTCCCATAGGGGCTTGTAAGGTGCCTGTGATCCTGTCTTGTATATATAACCCTCGTCGTAGAATTGCGCGAGTTGCTCATTCCATCTTAGCTCAGTCCTTCCTTTCGAACCTCACGAGGGCTTGGTGCTCTGCGCTGACAGGTCCCAGTCCCAAGGCGGCTTCAGCCGTCACTGGTATGCCAGGTTGCGATGCCGTGGTCAAGGCCAGGAGGTGAGCGACCCGGAGTCCGGTAAGAGCCCGTGAGTCGCGATGCTCAGGAGGTCCCCTTTGGCGCCCAAGCAGCCGTCGTTTGGTGAGAAAGGGGAGCGGTGTCGCTAACAAGGGATAGCATTAGGTGCGGGGATGGTGCCACGGTAGCTGGCGCTTCTGGGCGATAACTTATCTCAAGGATCAGGGGCCGCTCTCTGGTGTGTGGCCGGGTCCGTGCGTTGGCAGGAGCGGGGTTGCTTGGCGAGGTCCTCGTGTGTCTCCTCCCTCTCGCCTTAGCTCCCCTTTCTGCTCTACGTCCTCGGGTCCCGGCCCTCGAGCGAATCTCAGCCGTCGCTGGTATGCCAGGTCGCGATGTTGTGGTCAAGGCCAGAGGGTGAGGGCTGGAGAGCCAGTAGGAGCCCTGAGTCACGATGCTCAGGCACCCCCCCTTTAACATGAAAGCGGTTTGCGCGGACGAGAGCAAAGGAGGCACAGCAAGAGCCTCGCCTGACGCTGCTCCTTCAGGAGGTCCTGCAGGTCCATCATAGAAAAAGCAAGGGGTTGCTATACAATTGACGGTCAGCCGTTGGTTGCTTCCGAGGGGTAGTGAGGCACTGAAGGCTTGACGAGGTGACGCTATGCGGGGCTGCCGCGGCCAGAGCTCAGCCATCCAGGTTTGTCGGCGTTGCAGGGACGGACCCATGCGCAAGCATCGTGCCATTCGGGAGCACCTTCGTTAGTTGGCGTCAGCTGAGTAGGCAACTAGGTAAAACACGTTAGCCGCGAAGGAGTGGATTCGTTCAAATAGATGCTGGGAATGCGAAGATCACTGGGTCAGGCCCG
The DNA here is from genome assembly GCF_003073215.2 of Triticum urartu. Taxonomy (NCBI): domain Eukaryota; kingdom Viridiplantae; phylum Streptophyta; class Magnoliopsida; order Poales; family Poaceae; genus Triticum; species Triticum urartu. The sequence continues at coordinate 425,400,848 of NC_053027.1, forward strand.
AGCGATTTGGGGGTGATGCAGCCTGAGGGGCGCCCCCAACAAGGTAAGCTAATCGACGCGAAATGAAAGGGATACACGCTGCAGGGACGGACCCACGCGGCCTGGGAATAATGCAGCCCTGGGGGCGCTCCCAGCTGGAAGTAAAACTCTAAAGATGTCACCTGATGATGTTGAGGACGAAGGGGTGTTGGTGTAGCAGGCTCGGGGGGCTGCGGGAGCCGATCCTCATGAGCCCCCAGGCCCAGGGGCCTCGGGAGGCTCCGGAGGCGCTGGCGACTCCTCGCGGGCCATCTCCATGTCTGCCAGGGCTGCGGAACGCCTGGCCTCTCGTGCCTCCGTGATGCCCCTCATGAGGTGCTGGTACGCGTCAGCCGCGTTCGGCAAGCCGTAAGGCATGCGAACGTAGCTATGGGGTGGACCTCCGCAGCGCCCCACTCGCGAGGGCCAGAGGCGCTCCAGAGAGACGACTCGGTTGAGCCCTGGTATGTCGATGCAGACGCGCAGCCCACCATCCTCGCCTGGATGGGGGGCCATTGCTGGTAGGCGGCGGGCGCCTCTCATGACTCTTGACTCCTGTAGCTCCTGAATGGCCTTGCTGACGAACTCCTGTGGGTCTAGATCTCCTTGCCTTGCTCCTTCTTGAGGGAAATGTGCTTCAAAACACGCCTCCATGTGGTGCCCAAGCGCCTCCCTCGTGACCCTAGCTAGGTCGGTGGCCCTCCAGGGGAGAGCCCCCAAGCCATGCCTGAGGAGGGCGCTAGGCGCGCTTTCCTATGCGATGGAGGGAGGCTCCCCCTGGGCAGGCGCGGGTCCCGAGGGGCCTGCCTCCTGAGTGGTCGAGTCGAACGATGTCTTCTTCTTCTTGGGGGTGGTCTCGGGAGGCCTCCTACTTCCACGACCCGGGTCTTCCAGTGACGCGGCCTGAAAGGCTCGTTCCAGGGAACACACCGCGTCCTTCTCTTCACAGGGCACCGTGATGACTCCGCCGCTTCCTGACATCTTGAGGATGTTGTAGCCGTGGTGAGTTACGGCCATGAACTTGGCCAGCGCTGGGTACCCAAGGATGGCGTTGTACGGCAGGCGAATGTGAGCGACGTCGAAGTCGATGAGCTCGGTGCGGAGTTGTCGCGTGCCCCGAAGGTGACAGGGAGGCGGACCTGCCCAATCGGGACCGTGGAGCCGTCAGTGATACCGGAGAAGGGCTTGGTTGGCTGAAGCTGGTTGTAGGGCACTTGGAGGTTGTTGAACGTCTCCATAGACAGGACGTTGAGCCCTGCCCCGCCATCGATGAGGGTCTTGGTGACCACCACGTTGCTGATGATTGGGGAACAAAGCATCGGGAGGGCTCCGGTTGTTGCCGCACACTTGAGCTGATCTGCTGAGCTGAACGTGATGGCGCACGCCGACCACCTGAGAGGGCGTGTGGCTTCGAGTCTGGGGAGTACTGTGTTCACTTCGCGGGCGAACTACTTGAAGATGCGCTGAGAGGCTGGGGCTTGAGCTCCGCCCAGGATGCAGGCGATCGCGCGCGGCTCCTGGAAGCCCCCAGCCTCCTCGTCCTGATGGCGGTCCTCGTTTCTCCTTGGCTGCGGCGGCAGCGGTGGGAGGCCTGCGTTGCCTAGCGGGCGATCCTCGCGAGGCTGATGTGACACCCCAAATTTTTGTCCTTGTTTTATGAATTAAATTTTTTTTCAGGAATTAAAACTTTGAATTTTTGAGCTCCATTTTGATTTTTTTTAATCATTTCCTTCCCTGTTATGAGGAGTTTTTCCCAAAGAGAAAACTTTTCAAATATGTTATTGGACTTGTTTAACCTCTCAAGAAAAACTTTTCTTTTATCAGTATAACTAATTACCTAATTAAATTGCTTGATCTTTATTTTCTTGAAAAATGGTTTTCCAAGGTTATATGGCCATTTTTGAACTACAACCATTTGATAAATTCACTTAAAATTCTCACAAAAATTTGGAGATGTCATGTGATGTTATTAAATAACTTTTATGCAAAAATATATTTTATTCATGAAATATTTTGAGCTCTACACTCAATTTTTCCTTCTCTGGTCCAGAGTGCTATTTGCACTACAACCCTTTTAAATAATTCTTTCTAGCCTCCACCAAAATTATGGGATGTTGGTAGTAGCATATGAATCAACTTTATGCAAAAACCTAGTGCTGTAATTTGAAAATTTTGAGTGAATCAACCTCATCTTCATTCTGGTCCAACATGATGGTTTGTACAGCAACCATATTTTTGCTTGCTCTTTAACCCTTGATTATTTCTCCTACTTGTAGTCCTCCATGTTAAACCCTTAAGTCCAGGAACATGCACCCATTGGATTAATTTTGGTTCATAAAATAATGTCATTTATTTCCTGTCCAGAATTGAAGTTTTGTAAAACTTGCACTAGCAAGTTTCTCCTTTTGCCAAACTAACCTCACCACTCTCTCTTGCATCTAAGGAGACCCTGATCTGGAAAATTTGGCCCCTCCAGGACTTGCCTAAGTGCCCTTGGCATTTTGTCAAACACCTGGAGAGCATGACCAGTTTTGACATGAGTTGTGGCATTGCACTGTGAACTTGCACCTCTGATCAAACCAGCATGTCCACTAGACTCCCTGTTACTCCTAACCTAGTCCTGTTTCTTCCCAGCCTCAACCTCGACCTCTAGCACGCTCTGGCATTGCGTCGAGCACGTCCCGCGCACGCCCGGAGCGCGAGCAGAGTGCGCGTATTGCACGACCCGCGCTCGAGCCGACACGCTGGCCCCACGGCTTTGGCTCGCTCCGCGGCATCACGCCACGCACTCCCCTTCTCACAGCTACGCGCCAAGCCGCCCCTCGCCGCGCCCGGCAGGCCAAGCGCTAGCCGCCGCCGCCGCCCGACAGCCTCTGCCCATGTCGACGCCGCCAAAGCCACTCCCGCTCGCCACCTGGCCCCTGGGACAGCGCGTGCTCATCCGCGAGCGTGTCCACTAGCGCTCGTCGCCGCCACGTCGCCCTGGCTACAGAGAGGCGGTTCGCCGGAGAGCTTATCCGGCCGCCGCGGAACCGACCTCGACGAGCTATAAAAGGAGCCCCCCCCCCCGAGCTTTCCCGAGCACACAGGCAACCTTAGAATGCTCCCCTAGTTCTCCCGTGGCAGCCAATTGATCCGGAGAGGTCTCCTTCCTCATCTCCGGCAACTCCTGCCGCCGCCACTGCCCCGGCCAATTCGGCACCACCAGGGCCTCCCCCTCTCCATTCCCTTCGCCAGAAACTTCCTCATCCTCCCGTGAACCCATCCCCCTACTCAATTTTGATCGGGAACCACCGTAGCCCCAAATCCATCTTGCTCCCGAAGCTTCCCTCCGCCGTGGAGCTCGCCGCCGGCGATATCCTCCACCTCCGACGACCCTACGACTACCGGAGTAATCACCTCGGCCCCCTGAATCCACTGGTGGCCTCAGCTTTCCGAACGGAGCCACCGTTCGCCGGCGATGATCGCCGGAGCCCCGCTCCACTCGGGCAGAGGAGGGAGACGACGCGGGCGACTGGTCAAACCTGACCAGTGGGCCAGGCGGGCCCACCGTCAGAGACCCAGCACCGGTCCACGTGGTTAAGTGGAGGCGTAAAGCCTCAAGTACGCCTCCTCTGCACCGAAAGCGTAATCTCGTTTGAAACGTTTTCTTTTTCTATTTTTTTTAAAAAACAGATTTGACCAAATCTTTGACTGGCTATAACTTTTTAAATATAACTCCAAATGAGTTGATTCTTTTTCCTACCTTCCTCAAATTTGGTCTAGTTTATTTTAAGATTTATTTGAAAAAATTTCAAACAACTTTTTTGTACTGTTTCTGAAATATGTGTTAATTCAAATATATTTTAAATAGGATTTTGGGGAGAGAGAAGAAACTTTCAAAAGTTTTGGAGAGCACCTCACCCCTCCACAACTTAAAGGCAAGCATTCTGAACCCTGGCATAATGTTTTTGGTGTGTTATTTGACACGTTTATAACACCACCTTATTTCAGAGGACTTGTTATTTCATGTGACATGATCATTTGCATGGAAGCATATCAGTGATTTCCTTGCTGTTGGAAATGAATATTATTGTGATGGTAATCATCCTCATGTGCCTTGCATGCATGCCGAAAAGGAATCCGGGAAGCCTCGGCCTTGGGTAGGCGTGAGCTTGTCGCCGGTCCCCGTCGGGACGGTTATGTCCGGTATGGCATGGTAAGGTATATTGAGTGGTGATTTTGTTGATTGAAATATATTTGTTTACATGTCATGCAGGGAATTTATAAACCTCCTGAGTCGACCGTAGACCGAGTCTTGTTTCCAGTAACCCCCATACTTGCTATGTACTACCACTTGTCCCTGCCGCAGGTAGGGTATGGTTCAGTAAGTCGTCAACCCCTTTCAGGCACACACCGTACAGAGAGGCCATGGTGGAAGATATCGGTTGTAGCCGGTAGGCATGCCACCTGGTCCGGGGGCATGGGTGTTTCCGGTTGGGACCGAGAGGGGAGGCCACCCCTTAGAGCGCGCGATATAAATTTGATCCCATGCTACGCGAGGTTGTAGCCTCCCCACTTAGAGTTTTGCTTAACATGTGGCGTGGGTGATTCCAGACACCGGTGAGTTAAGCTGGTGTGTGCAAGTTAGGCGTGTTTTCAACTAAAAGACCGTAAACGGAATTAGTCCCGATGGACTAAAGGAAATCCGTTACTCGTGGGTAAAGAGTACACCCTCTGCAGAGATTAAAACCTATTCGAATAGCCGTGTCCATGGTTAAGGATTACAGTCTGGGATGGGTCAAGTGTTGGTCTTAGTATCGGTCTTCAGAGGAGAAATTGTTAAACCAGAACTTGGACCGTGACTTGTGACTTGTGAAGATTATGATTATTATCTTGTAATGGACTAACCCGTTGCATTAATTATATTATTGAGTATCCCTGGGACGGTTCTACCTCCTGGATATTCATTATGATTATTTATCTTTTAAAGCCCTTTATGTGGTGTCGCTCAGACGCCCGACTGTGGCATTTCTTTTAAAGCCCTTTATGTGGTGTCGCTCAGACGCCCGACTGTGGCATTTCTTTTAAAGCCCTTTATGTGGTGTCGCTCAGACGCCCGACTGTGGCATTTCTTTTAAAGCCCTTTATGTGGTGTCGCTCAGACGCCCGACTGTGGCATTTCTTTTAAAGCCCTTTATGTGGTGTCGCTCAGACGCCCGACTGTGGCATTTTTATTCCCACTCTATTACCGCTTATTCACGTTGCATGATAATAACCTGCTTGCATGCATAAAAGATATTTTATTTATGACTGACGATGTGATCATAAATTTTTTTTTCGCGCATGATTATCAATTATATTATACCTGTGTTCTTAATGTTTGCGAGTACATTCAAAGTACTCACTGGCTTGTCCCTGGCTATTGTCTTGGCCAGATTTCTGCATGGAGAGGAGCGTTGCGGTGACAGCCCCAGAAACTAAGCAACGGTGATAGCAGCCTCGCGAAGATAGGAGTTAACCTGGTCAGCTGTTCCCGTGGGAAATGGAGTCCCATAGACACTGATGTCTCACAAACCGCTTCCGCCATCAACCACTAGAAAACCATTTGATGTACTCATAGGACACAATGGTCTTGTACTACACATTTTGTACTTTTGCTTGGAATTTTTGTATCCAGTTTGAGCCTCATCAGCTAATAGTAATCCTGGGGCTGATGAGCACAACGGTCTTTTCTGGAAATTTATGTCCGGAAAACCGGTCGTGACAGCTGATCCCTCTAGTCTCCCTCGCGAGGCTGATCCCTCCATCCTCTCTCGCGAGGCGGGTCTTGCCAGCGATCCTCGCGAGGTTGGTCGCGCCACCCTTGGCGCGGCCCGCGGTCTTCCCAGCGTCCTGTGTTTCTTCCTCCTCCTCGACCGTAGCCCCGGTCACCACGGTCGGGGCGACGGCCGATCCTTCCTTCACGCACGGCTCGGAGTTCTTGGCATTCGTTGGTGTTGTGGGTGTGGAGGTCGTGGTACACGCAGTACTGGCTGCCCTTGGGAGGTTCGGGCTGATCTCTGCCCCGCTTGGTGTCTAGTTCCGCCGCGAGCACTGCAGCCCCCTTGCACTTCACATCCTTGGCCTTGAGCTTCTTCTCTTCTGGGTCTGCGGCGGGCAGCTCGAGGAGGGAGAGAAGCCCCTCCTCAGCCCTGGCACACTTGTTTGCCAAGTTGAACAGCTCCAAGGAAGTGCACAGGTCTTCATGCATCGCCAGCTCCTCCTTCATCTTGACGTCGCGCATGCCGTCGGAGAAAGCTGAGATGATGGCCTCCTCAGTCACCTTGGGGATCTTGAGGCGTGCGTTGTTGAAGCGCTGGATGTACTTCTGCAGGGTTTCCCCGGCTTGTTGCTTGATGCAGCGCATGTCGCTCACGGTGGGTGGCCGGTCGCGAGTACCTTGGAAGTTGGCGATGAAGCGGGTGCGCATCTCTTCCCAGGAGGAGATTGTGCCTGGAGCCAGGTTCAGGAGCCAGGTGCGGGCCCCATCCTTCAGCGCCATGGGAAACCAGTTCGCCATGACCTTCTCGTCTCCGTTGGCAGCTTCGATGCCTAGCTCGTAGAGCTGGAGGAACTCCGCAGGGTCGGCCGTGCCGTCGTAGCGAGGAGGTAGGTCTGGTTTGAACTTGTCGGGCCACGCGACGCTGCGTAGTTCGGTGGTGTTGGCGTGGCAGCCTGCTGTGGCCACGGGAGGCCTTGGGTGACGGAGAGCCCGGTCTTGCATGTCCCCACGCGCTGGAGCATGGGGATGGTCGCGACGTGCTGGAGCAGGGAGCGCCCAGGCAGCTTTTGGCGGGCGAGGGACTTCTTGGCAGCTCTGTTCTTGCTGCGCTGGCACCTGACGGAGCGGGTTCCGCCCAGGGGCCATGCGCCTTGGAGCCATGGCGTCTTCTTGAGGACGAGGCGGCCGGGGCGCCGCCGGAGCCTCTTCGCCCGCGCGGGGCGGGGTGCGGTGCAGCGGAACGGACGGCGCGGAAGAGCCCCCTGCAGCACGGACGAGCTCGGCGACGCGGTCGAGCCATTCTTCGTAGACGTCGTCAACGGGACGGTAGCGCAGGAGCTCGTTTGCCGCGATGAGTGCAGCCCGAGCCTCCATGGGCGCGCGGAGCGCGCGGGACGAAGATCCAGCTGGGGCGAGCGAGGGAGTTGCGGTGCGGCCGTCTTGCCGCACGGATGGATGCTGGGATGATGCTTGCCGCTCGTCCCCCGCCGGGCCGGTGGCGGCGTTGACGGCAGGTGACGGGGAACGGCGTGGATGCCCGCCGACAGGGGCCGTCTGGGCGACGCAGGAAGCGAGTGCGGCCCGGCGCCGCCGACGAGCGTCAGACATGGGCGTGACGGTCGGAGGAGAACGGGGCGGTGGAAGACGAATTCCGGTGCACCCCTACCTGGCGCGCCAAATGTCGGATTTCGAGTTCCGGCAGACCCTTGAGGTTTGAACACTGGGGTGCGCGCGGAGATTTCTCCTCCTAGCTACCTGCACCCCTCTGCCATGCTAGGATCTAAACTAAGGAAAGAACAACACAAGAGACACAGGGTTTATACTGGTTCGGGCCACCGTTGTGGTGTAATACCCTACTCCAGTGTGTGGTGTGGTGGATTGCATCTTGGGCTGATGATGATGAACAATACAAGGGAGAACAGCCTCGCGAGGGCCTGTTCTTGGCTGAGGCGATGAACTGCTGGGAGGAGTTCAGCCACCTCTATCTCTCTCTCTCTGCTCTCCTTCGACCGACCCACTTGCTGTGTGGGTGGCTGGTCCTATTTATAGAGGCCCTGGTCCTCTTCCCAAATATTGAGCGGGAAGGGAGCCAACAATGGCGGGCTAATTTGAAGGGGGACAGCAAGTATCAGCTATCCTGACAAAAGTAGTCTTCGCCTGCGCAAAGCTCTGGTGATGACGCCGTCTTGGGCTCCACGGTGACCTCCGTCTCGTAGTCCTCGTGGTCTTGGTCTCGTTGCACCGAAATGGCAACCTTTGCCTGATGCCTCGGTACTCCGCGGCTGCGCTTGCCCCCTTTGCACCAAAGAGGAAAGGAGGACGCTGCGCGGGCTGGCACCCACCTGGCGCCCTGAGTTGTCATGGCTTGCGTCATGGGCACCTCGCGAGGTACCCCGCCTTGATCTCTCCGCCTCCTCGTGAGCCAGCCTGACGAGGCCGTGCCTGAGGAAGCTTCGCGTCGTCCGCCTCACGAGGCTTGGCCCCTCGCGAGGGTCTTGGGTTTGTGTTGGTGAAGATGGGCCGTGCTGGGCCCCCCTTTGAGCCACGCCGCAGGCCGCAGGCAGGCAAGTCTGGGGACCCCCGTTCCCAGAACGCTGACAAAGTTGTTCCCGGGCGGCAGAGTCCTCTTGCGTCCGAGCTCCAACGCCGGACTACATTCGAGGTATCTTTTGCAGCCGAGCACCAACGCCGGACCGCTTCCCAGCTCCAACGCCGGAATGTATCCGAGCTCCAACGCCGGACTATGTATCCAAGCTCCAACGCTGAACTGTATCCGAGCTCCAACGTCGAACTATGTATCCGAGCTCCAACGCCGGACTTTATCCGAGGTGTCGTAAATCACCTTGGTTCAAAGAAGTTTGAAGGAGTTTAGCCGAGCTTAATGCCGGAAATGCCCTCTATGGAGCCAGCCACTAGCGCCCGAGCTTTATGCCGGACTGCTTCTGAGGTGGTGCACCAACCTGAATGTGGGCCGATTTTTGTCAATATTTTTTATTGGTGCAATTTATTCTCTGCCGAGATATATAGCCAGTAGCCCTCAAGGTGGGTATCGGTCTAAAACCCGAGATGCACATGAAGGATGACATAAGACCGCTGATCCCAGTAGCCTCTGAGACTCGGGTTGATTTGCAAAATCGGTCTGAGGATCAAGTCCTAGCTCGGCAGAATACTTCGGGACACAAAAAGCGGCGTGCTCAGTCCTTGAGACTCAGGTTGGGTGCGACCGACCAATCTGAGGATCAAAATCTCCTCGGAAACTGTATTACACTTAAAATTTTCTGCATTGGACAGGCAATGCAGTAGCCCCTGAGACACTGGTCGGGTGGCAACACCAGATCAGGGGATCGATGTGCCCCTTTAATATTTGTAAATAATAAGCCCGAAGCCTAGTAGCCCCCGAGCCTTAATGCGGGCACGGGTGGCCGAATTAAGGATCGATATCCATAGTAAAATCACAATTTATGTGTAATGACTCTATGTATCCAAGTACTTTACGTCATTAATGCTCAGATCCGCATTATACAAAACTTTGTTGACCGACCATCGGCTTCCACCTCCTCGGCCAGTAGCCGAGGAGTGTTTGTCCTACTTTATAAAGCCTTTATGAGGGCAAAGATTTACAACAAACAAGGCAAACTGGCCATATGGTTTTATAAACGAAGGTACGTAGAGAGATATGTTATATTACTGTTTAACAGAATAAATGTCTTCCAAAGAAAATAATCCCGCTATGGGTTCCTTTCTTTGGGTTGTCATGCTAAGCATGATCATGAACCCTTATCTCGAATGTAAGAGCAAAATATCGAGGATTTAGTTTGGGAGGCCAGTTAATAGCCCCCGGTAGTGTTCGGCGACAGTCGAGGTCAAGCCGTAAACACTTCGGCCATTGTTATGAATGGCCCGTCATTTAATACCGTCATCGGATTGCTGACCAGTTTACGCTTATTGTGACAGTCAGTTTTCGGCTTTCTCCACTGAGGTACTTAACCATGTGAGCTGGAAGCACAATCGCAGTGGTTCTCCCTTTGCACACCTAGCCGAATAAAGCGGAACGTAGGAGGCAAGCGCAGGAGCTTGGCAACCCAACTATTGACCGAAGACACAATTCGAAACCGATGCATATATAGCAATATCCGAGAATGTTTTTGCCGAATCTCTAAAGGTGTCTGGCGTTGCACTGCGAGACTTGTGCTGAAAACACACAAATAGTTTAAAAGTGCCACAAGCTTGGAAAACTAAAAAACGTCAGTAAAAACTTGACGTCCGAACAAGATCAAGTGTTCGGTGCCAATCCGAAAATTGTCCTTAGAAAAAAAAGTGCTTCTGTCGTGCTTTAACATGACACATCCTATCTCAAGACTTCAAGCGGGTCAGCCTACGGCTTCAACCTCCTATCCCGAAGGCGGAGTACTTCTCGTTAGGCCAGCTTAGCAAACTAAACTCTAGCGGCTTTGAGAGAGAAATTAGGCTCCCCGACTAGTGACCATACACTCGTGTCGAAAAAAGGAGTGATAAATAATAATAATAATAATAATAATAATAATAAAACTTTGCAACGACTAAGAAGAAGAACACTTATTATAAAACGGCTCAAATAAACTTAAGAGCCCCCAAGTGACTTGAGTAAAAGAATGATTCCATGTACCGAAGTACTTATATCATATCTATGTTCAACCGAACTTTAAACGCGTCTTAACCGACCGTCGGCTTCTCCCTCTTCGGTCAAGGACCGAAAAGTGTTATGTACTCCATTTGTCGAGAATATCGACGGTGTTTCCAATAACCAGGCAATCAGGCCATAAGGCTGTAACAGACAAAGCGCGCTCAGGGAACTTATGCTATATTACTGCAAAGTGTAAGAAGCATCTTCGAAGAAAATAGTACCCCCACCGATACCTTTCTTCGGTACTCATTGTTATTATGAGACTTGTGCAATAGATTTTTTGTACTCATGAGTTCCGTTGTGTGCCGACCATCATTGAAAACAATAAGAGCGCTAGCTTTCGCTTCACCCAGTCTGAGGTCCGGCTCGGGTGACCCGATTGTGACAATCGCAGAGGTGCTCCCTTTACTCCCTAGCCGAACAATCAGGAACGTAGGGGTAAACACAGGAGCGAGGCAACCCAGCTTGCAAATCGCTTAAGTCAATATGGTGCATATTGTGGCGTAATACACGAACAAGGAACGAAGCCGTACAAGTATAATCATATGCAAGAGGAAAAGCTTCAGGAAGCCCCCAAGTAAACGGGGTATTTGAATTTATGCGTCACAAACAAAGTTTGGACAAGGAAATTTTTTACAAGCAACTTTTTTCCAAAAAAGTATAATTCTTGGTAGAACCGAACACAAGTTAGAAATTAAAGCTTTGAGCATGAAAGCGACTTAGCTGGTTAATATGTTCGGTATTGATGACGCGGTCCGAGCTTGATGCGGGACAAGGTTCCATCCCCCAAGCCGGTCCCGAGGTGGCGGAGCGGAGAGCTCGACACGCCGAAGTGGTGACATAGCACGGTCAATGCAGACAGGCAGAGTGACGCCGAAGTCCCCGGATCATTTTCCTATGCACAAAAAATAGTGCAAACCGGAGATAATAGTAATAATGATAATTAAAAAAAATCGTTGCATAATAAATAATTTATGCAAAGTGAGTAATAAAAGAAATATGGCCTGGCGCCGAAGTCAATGTCGATGCAGGGCATCGGCGTGATGCGGTAAAGGCGTGGCAAAGCCTGAATTCACAGGTCGGTCCGAGTTCTGGATGCGGCATTCGTCGGACTATGTACGGAGACTGACTGAACCACCATGCGACCATCGTTAATGCGGCCACCATTTGATAAATCTGTGTACATATGATGGACAAGCCAGAGTAATAATTCCTTGGAAAAAATGAACCCAAACAAGCAAAAAATACTGGGATTAATAGCACCTGGTTTATTTGTTGTAGCAATTCGAAGGAAGGTGATTCCCGAAATTGGGACTCGATCCGCACACCCATTGCCTGATGGGCGATAAAACGACGGCATGACAATGCTGGCAAAGGTTGGCTCGCCGAGGCAAAGCCCTCGGTCCAGCTAACGTGACGGAGCTGGTCGGCTAGTGACGCCGAAGTGTCCGGAGTAGGTTGATGAAGAGAAGGCGAAGCCCCCGGTCCAGCCGAAATGTCGAAGCCTCGATGTCAGCCGATGAGTCGAAGTAGGTCGGCGTGATGGACACCAGCTTGAAGAAGCAATAGTGTAGCCCTGCCGATGCAGGTCGTGACGTGGTCGATGCCGGCTTGATGAAGCGACTGTGCGGCGATGCTGGTATTCCTGCTCCGTGTAATCCGTGGGGCGGCGATGTTGATGATGATTTATCCTTTGTGATGCCGGACTCTTGTTTGGCTTGCCGAGATGATGATCCGAAGAAGTTGAGCTTGGCTCAACAATGTGACGACGTGTCTAGCGTAGGTTGGCAGCCGTGGAACGATATTGCCGGACTGGTTTGACACCAGCATGATGTTAAAGATCATGTTCAAAAGATCTTAAAGTTAGTGGGATGTGTTCGGGAACAAAACACAATACCCCATACAAAACTTCCTTCAAAAGGGATGTCCGAAATCCTGTTCATAAAAAAGACGAACTCGGGTCGGATTTGTTTTCACGCAGAAAACAGATCCGAAAAGTGATGCACTAATCGGAAGGTTCCCGGTGTTTGGACGGTCGGATCGAGCTGAAATTTTGAGAGGTGGTAGATATAGGAATTCCGCAGCCGATCAACGGTTGGATTTTCCAAAGGACATCCGAGATAGAAGCTGGACACCACGCCCTAAACTCATCCAGATTCCCGTCCAGATTTGATAGGGCTCCGGTATATCGTGGATTGCCAGAGATTCCTTCATCGGAACTCAATGAAATTTTCCAGGGTTGTTGTAGACTCAATTCCGCACAATTCCGCCAAAGCGATCGTTAAAAAGACACTTGAGGAGGCTCTGGCGGCGGACACAAGTTTGCTGTTCGGAAAAACAGCACGGTCGCCCGAGGGCAATGTTGACGTTGAGCCCCCGGGCTCCATGGATGATTCCTCCATGACCTTGATAGAGATCGGAGTTGATGTTGATGAAGGCCCTCATCCGAACATGACGATCGGAGATGGAGAACGGTCCTCGGTCGAGCCAAGGTGACCAGTCGAGCCGGCGACGAAGATGTCGGCATCGCAGTGGACCTACAGACGAGCCATCGATCCTTTTGCCGATCGCACAGCGGAACTCTCAATGAAAGCACCAATATCGGTGTCAAAACCGGCGGATCTCGGGTAGGGGTCCCGAACTGTGCGTCTAAGGTGGATGGTACTAGGAGGCAGGGGACACGATGTTTTACCTAGGTTTGGGCCCTCTTGATGGAGGTAAAACCCTACGTCCTGCTTGATTAATATTGATGATATGGGTAGTACAAGAGTAGATCTACCACGAGATCGGAGAGGCTAAACCCTAGAAGCTAGCCTATGGTATGATTGTTGTTGTGTATGTTCTATCGACTAGCCTGGCCTCGGTTTATATAATGCACCAGAGGCCTAGGATAACAAGAGTCCTAGCCGAATACGCCGGTGGGGAGGAGTCCTTGTCTTGATCCCCAAGTCTTGTGGAATCTTCCTTGTATGCGGCAGTTGTCCGAACTGGCCCATGAGTATACGGCCATGGGGGTCCTCGGCCCAATCTAACAGATCGGGAGATGATGTGGTGAGTACCCCCTAGTCCAGGACACCGTCACCCGTCCTTCACAAGCTTCTCAGCATCCAGCTTGCCAGTGCACCTTAGCACGGGCAAGGGCCCTACGGGCACCTTCAATGCAGACGGAGCGCTTGATGAATTCGAGCCTTGGACAGGCCCCCACCAGCCGCCACACTAGCCCGAAATAGATCCCAAGCAGAGCCTCTCCAGGCCACAGCCGAACTATGAGGCCTTCCATGGCCTGTTCGGCCGCCTTGTGGAGCTCGACCAGTTGCTTCAGCTGGTCGCTCAGGGGCACGGGGTGTCCGTGTTGGAAATATGCCCTAGAGGCAATAATAAATTAGTTATTATTATATCATATTTCATTGTTCATGATAATCGTTTATTATCCATGCTAGAATTGTATTGATAGGAAACTCAGATACATGTGTGGATACATAGACAACACCATGTCCCTAGTAAGCCTCTAGTTGACTAGCTCGTTGATCAATAGATGGTTACGGTTTCCTAACCATGGACATTGGATGTCGTTGATAACGGGATCACATCATTAGGAAGAATGATGTGATGGACAAGACCCAATCCTAAGCCTAGCACAAGATCGTGTAGTTTGTATGCTAAAGCTTTTCTAATGTCAAGTATCATTTCCTTAGACCACGAGATTGTGCAACTCCCGGATACCGTAGGAATACTTTGGGTGTGCCAAACGTCACAACGTAACTGGGTGGCTATAAAGGTACACTACAGGTATCTCCGAAAGTGTCTGTTGGGTTGGCATGAATCGAGACTGGGATTTGTCACTCCGTGTAAACGGAGAGGTATCTCTGGGCCCACTCGGTAGGACATCATCATAATGTGCACAATGTGACCAAGGAGTTGATCACGGGATGATGTGTTACGGAACGAGTAAAAGAGACTTGCCGGTAACGAGATGGAACAAGGTATCGGGATACCGACGATCGAATCTCGGGCAAGTGTACCGATAGACAAAGGGAATTGTATACGGGATTGATGAATCCTTGACATCGTGGTTCATCCGATGAGATCATCGTGGAGCATGTGGGAGCCAACATGGGTATCCAGATCCCGCTGTTGGTTATTGACCGGAGAGTTGTCTCGGCCATGTCTGCATGACTCCCGAACCCGTAGGGTCTACACACTTAAGGTTCGATGACGCTAGGGTTATAGGGAAAGTATGTACGCGGTTACCGAATGTTGTTCGGAGTCCCGGATGAGATCCCGGACGTCACGAGGAGTTCCGGAATGGTCCGGAGGTAAAGATTGATATATAGGAAGTATGTTTTGGCCACCGGAAGTGTTCCGGGCATCACCGGTAGTGTACCGGGACCACCGGAGGGGTCCGGGGGTCCACCGGGAGGGGCCACCAGCCCCGGAGGCTTGCGTGGGCCATAAGTGGGAAGGGACCAGCCCCTATGTGGGCTGGGGCGCCTCCCACCAAGGCCCAAGGCGTCCTCAAGAGGAGAGGGGGCAAACCCTAGGCGCAGATGGGCCCTAAGGCCCACCCTAGGTGCGCCCCCTCTCTCTCCCCCTTGGCTGCCTCCCAAATGGGATCTGGGGGCTGCCGCCACCCCTAGGGAGGGAACCCTAGGTGGGGGCGCAGCCCCTCCCCTCCCCCTATATATACGTGAGGTATGGGGCTGCCCAACACGTGTGATTTGCTCTCCCTGTTGGCGCAGCCCTACCCCTCTCCCTCCTCGTCTCTCGTAGTGCTTGGCGAAGCCCTGCTGGAGTCCCGCGCTCCTCCACCACCACCACGCCGTCGTGCTGCTGCTGGATGGAGTCTTCCCCAACCTCTCTTTCTCCCCTTGCTAGATCAAGGCATAGGAGATGTCATTGGGCTGTACGTGTGTTGAACACGGAGGTGCCGTCCGTTCGGCACTAGGATCATCGGTGATTTGGATCACGACGAGTACGACTCCATCAACCCCGTTCACTTGAACGCTTCCGCTTAGCGATCTACAAGGGTATGTAGATGCACTCTCCTTCCCCTCGTTGCTAGATTACTCCATAGATTGATCTTGGTGATGCGTACAAAATTTTGAATTTCTGCTATGTTCCCCAACAGTGGCATCATGAGCTAGGTCTATGCGTAGTTTCTATGCACGAGTAGAACACAAAGCAGTTGTGGGAATCGATATTGTCAATTTACTTGCCGTTACTAGTCTTATCTTGATTCGGCGGCATCGTGGGATGAAGCGGCCCGGACCAACCTTACACGTACGCTTACGTGAGACCGGTTCCACCGACTGACATGCACTAGTTGCATAAGGTGGCTAGCGGGTGTCTGTCTCTCCCACTTTAGTCGGATCGGATTCGATGAAACGGGTCCTTATGAAGGGTAAATAGAAATTGGCATATCACGTTGTGGTTTTCGCGTAGGTAAGAAACGTTCTTGCTAGAAACCTATAGCAGCCACGTAAAAACTTGCAACAACAATTAGAGGACGTCTAACTTGTTTTTGCAGCATATGCCTTGTGATGTGATATGGCCAAAAGGATGTGATGAATGATATATGTCATGTATGAGATTGATCATGTTCTTGTAATAGGAATCACGACTTGCATGTCGATGAGTATGACAACCGGCAGGAGCCATAGGAGTTGCCTTAATTTATTTATGACCTGCGTGTCAACATAAACGTCATGTAATTACTTTACTTTATTGCTAAAGTGTTAGCCATAGTAGTAGAAGTAATAGATGACGAGACAACTTCAAGAAGACACGATGATGGAGATCATGATGATGGAGATCATGGTGTCATGCCGGTGACAATGATGATCATGGAGCCCCGAAGATGGAGATCAAAAGGAGCAAAATGATATTGGCCATATCATGTCAATATTTGATTGCATGTGATGTTTATCATGTTTTACATCTTATTTGCTTAGAACAACGGTAGCTTAAATAAGATGATCCCTCACTAAAATTTCAAGAAAAGTGTTCCCCCTAACTGTGCACCGTTGCGAAGGTTCGTCGTTTCGAAGCACCACGTGATGATAGGGTGTGATAGATTCTAACGTTCGAATACAACGGGTGTAAGCTAGATTTACACAGCAAAAACACTTAGGTTGACTTGACGAGCCTAGCATGTACAGACATGGCCTCGGAACACGGAAGACTGAAAGGTCGAGCATGAGTCGTATAGAAGATACGATCAACATGAAGATGTTCACCGATGTTGATTAGTCCGTCTCACGTGATGATCGGACACGGCCGAGTTGACTCGGATCATGTTTCACTTAGATGACTAGAGGGATGTCTATCTGAGTGGGAGTTCATTAAATAATTTGATTAGATGAACCCAATTATCATGAACATAGTCTAAATTGTCTTCGCAAATATGTTGTAGATAAATAGCTCACGTTATGTCTCCCTGTTTCAATACGTTCCTAGAGAAAGATTAAGTTGAAAGATATTGTAAGCAATGATGCATACTAGGTCCATAGTCCAAGGAGTGTCCTCACTGCTACACAGAAGGCTTACGTCTTTGATGCACCGCTCGATGTGCAAACCCCTACAACATCGTCTGTGGATGTTGTGAACACCTGACAGACACATCCTGATGACTACATGATAGTTTAGTGCACCATACTTTACGGCTTAGAATCGGGATTCCAATGACGTCTTGAACGCCATAGAACATATGAGATGTTCCAAGAGCTGAAATTAGGATTTCAGGCTCATGCCCGTGTTGAGAGGTGTGAGACCTCTGATAAGTTCTTTAGCCAACAAGATGGAGGAGAATAGCTCAACTGGTGAGCATGTGCTCAGAATGTCTGGGTGCTACAATCACTTAAATCAAGTGGGAGTTAAACTTCCAGATAAGATAGTGATTGAGTTCTCTAGGCACTATCACTTAGCTACTAGATCTTCATGATGAACTATGACATGCAAGGGATGGAGTTGATCCCGGAGCTGTTCGCGGTGCTTAAGACCACAAAAGGTAGAATCAAGAAGGAGCATCAAGTGTTGATGGTTTAACAAGACCACTGGTTTCAAAGAAGGGCAAGGGCTAGAAGGGAAACTTCACGGATGGCAAACCAGTTGCCACTCCAGTGAAGGAACCCAAGGTTGAACCCAAACTCAAGACTAAGTGCTTCTGTTGTAAGGGGAACGATCACTGGTAGCGGAATTACCCCAAATGCATGGTAGATAAGAAGGCTGGCAACTTCAACAAAGTATATATGTGTTATTAATGTGTACCTCGCTAGTACTCCTGGTAGCACCTGGGTATTGGATACCGGTTCAGTTACTATTATTGGTGACTTGAAGCAAAAGCTACGAACTAAACGAAGACTGGCTAAGGGCGAGGAGACGATGTGTGTTGGAAGTATTTCCAAAGTTGATGAGATCACCATCGCACGCTCCATCTGCCTTCGGGATTAGTATTGAACCTAGATAAATGTTATCAGGTGTCTACGTTGAGCATGAATATGATTAGATCATGTTCATTGCAATACGGTCATTCATTTAAGTTATAGAATAATGGTTACTCTATTTACATGAATGATACCTTTCATGGTCATGCACCCTATGTGAATGGTTCATTGAATCTCGGTCGTGGTGATACACATGTTCACGCCAAAAGATGTAGAGTTAATAATGATAGTACCACTTTCTTGTGGCACTTCCGCTTAGGTCATATTGGCGTAAGATGCATGAAGAAACTCCATATCGATGGATGTTTGGAGTCACTTGATTTTGAATCGCTTGACACATGCGAGCCATGCCTCATGGGCAGGATGACTAAGACCCTGTTTTCAGGTACAATGAAATGGGCAAGTGACTTGTTGGAAATCATACATGCAGATGTGTGTGATCCAATGAGAATTGAAGCGTGCGGTGGATATCGCTATTTTCTCATCTTCACAGACGATTTGAGTAGATATAGGTATATTTACTTAATGAAGCACAAGTCTGAAACGTTTGAAAGGTTCAAGCGATTTCAGAGTGAAGTTAAGAATCATCATAACAATAAGATCATGTTCCTGCGATCTGATCAAAAGGGGATTTTCTGAGTTGTGAGTTTGGCAATCACTTAAGATATTGTGGAATTGTTTCACAGTTGAAGCCACCTGGAACACAATAGGGTAATGGTGTGTCCGGACGTCATAATCGAACCCTATGAGATATGGTGCGATCTATGATGTCTCTTACCGATCTACCGTTTTCATTTTGAGGTTATGCGTTAGAGACAGCTGCATTCACTTTAGATAGGACACCATCTAAGTCGTTGAGACGACATCATGTGGACATTGGTTTGGCAAGAAACCAAAGTTGTCGCTTCTTAATGTTTGGGGCTGCGATGCTTAAGGCTTCAGCCGGAGAAGCTCGAACCCAAACCAGACAAACACATCTTCATAGGATACCCAAAGGTGACAGTTGGGTATACCCTCTATCTCAGATCCGAGGGCAAATTATTTGTCGCTAAGAACGGGTCCTTTCTCGAGAAGGAGTTTCTCTTGAAAGAATTGAGTGGGAGGAAGATAGAACTTGATGAGGTTGTCGAACCTTTATTTCAACCAGAGAGTGATGCAACACAGAAAGATGTTTTCTGTGGAGCCTACGTCTATTGAATAGGAAGTTAATGATAGTGATCATGAAGCTTCGGATCAAGTTGCTATCGAACCTCATAGGTCGACAAGGATATGTACTACTCCTGAGTGGTATGGTAATCCTATCTTAGATATCATGTTGTTAGACAACAATGAACCTACGAGCTATGGAGAAGCGATGGTGGGCCCCTATTCCGACAAATGGTTAGAAACCATGAAATCCGAGATAGGATCCATGTATCAGAACCAAGTATGGACTTTGGTGGACTTGCCCGTTGATCGGCAAGCCATTGAGATAAATGGATCTTTAAGAAGAAGACGGACATGGGAGGTAATGTTACCATCTATGAAGCTCGACTTGTGGGAAAGAGTCTTTTCACAAGTTCAAGGAGTTGACTACGATGAGAATTTCTCACCCGTAGCGATGCTTAAGTCCGTCGGAATCATGTTAGCATTAGCTGTATTTTTCAATTATGAAATCTTACAGATGGATGTCAAAACAAGTTTTCTTACCAGTTTTCGTAAGAAAAGTTGTATGTGATACAATCAAAGTTTTGTCGATCTTAAGGATGCTAAAAGGTATGCTGGCTCTAGCAATCCTTCTATGGACTAGAGCAAGCATCTCGGAATCGGAATATATGTTTTGATGGAGTGATCAAAGCTTTTAGGTTTATACAATGTTTGCTAGAAACTTGTATTTACAAGAAAGTGAGTGGGAGCACTACAATATTTCTGATAAGTATATGTGGATGACATATTGTTGATCTGAAATAATGTAGAATTTCTGGAAAGCATAAATGGTTGTTTGAAGAGTGATTTTCAAAGGAAGACCTGGATAAAGCTGCTTACATATTGGGCATCAAGATCTATAGAAATAGATCAAGACGCCTGATGATACTTTCAAAGAACGCACACCTTGACATGTTTTTGAAAGAGTTCAAAATAGATCAGTCAAAGAAGGGGTTCTTACCTGAGTTGTAAGGTGTGAAGTTGAGTAAGACTCAAAGATTGACCATGGCAGAAGAAAGAGGAAGGACGAAGGTCGTCCCCTATGCTTTTGTCATAGGCTCTATACGGTATGCCATGCTGAGTACCGCACCTGATGTGTGCCTTGCCACATGTCTAGCAAGAGGGTACAAAGGTGATCTAGGAGTAGATCACCAGATAGAGGTCAAAATTATCCTTAGAGGAATAAGGAAATATTTCTCGGTTATGGAGGTGATAAAGAGTTCGACGTAAAGAGTTACGTCGATGCAAGCTTAACACCTATCTGGATAGCTCTGAGTAGAGATACCGAATACGTATAATGGAGCAACAATTTGGAATAGCTCCAAGTGGAACGTGGAAGCAGCATCTACGATATGACATAAAGTTTTGCGAAATACATAGGGATCTGAATATGGCAAGACCCGTTGACTACAACCTCTCTCACAAGCATAACATGATCAAACCCAGAACTCTTTGAGTGTTAATCACATAGTGATGTGAACTAGATCATTGAGTCTAGTAGACTCATGGATGTTGGTCACATGGCGATGTGACCTGTGAGTGTTAATCACATGGCAATGTGAACTAGATTATTGACTCTAGTGCAAGTGGGAGACTGTTGGAAATATGCCCTAGAGGCAATAATAAATTAGTTATTATTATATCATATTTCATTGTTCATGATAATCGTTTATTATCCATGCTAGAATTGTATTGATAGGAAACTCAGATACATGTGTGGATACATAGACAACACCATGTCCCTAGTAAGCCTCTAGTTGACTAGCTCGTTGATCAATAGATGGTTACGGTTTCCTAACCATGGACATTGGATGTCGTTGATAACGGGATCACATCATTAGGAGAATGATGTGATGGACAAGACCCAATCCTAAGCCTAGCACAAAGATCGTATAGTTCGTATGCTAAAGCTTTTCTAATGTCAAGTGTCATTTCCTTATACCACGAGATTGTGCAACTCCCGGATACCGTAGGAGTGCTTTGGGTGTGCCAAACGTCACAACATAACTGGGTGGCTATAAAGGTACACTACAGGTATCTCCGAAAGTGTCTGTTTGGTTGGCACGAATCGATACTGGGATTTGTCGCTCCGTGTAAACGGAGAGGTATCTCTGGGCCCACTCGGTAGGACATCATCATAATGTGCACAATGTGATCAAGGAGTTGATCACGGGATGATGTGTTACGGAACGAGTAAAGAGACTTGCCGGTAACAAGATTGAACAAGGTATCGGGATACCGACGATCGAATCTCGGGCAAGTAACGTACCGATAGACAAAGGGAATTGTATACGGGATTGACTGAATCCTTGACATCGTGGTTCATCCGATGAGATCATCGTGGAGCATGTGGGAGCCAACATGGGTATCCAGATCCCGCTGTTGGTTATTGGCCGGAGAGTTTACTCGGCCATGTCTGCATGACTCCCGAACCCGTAGGGTCTACACACTTAAGGTTCGATGACGCTAGGGTTATAGGGAAAGTATGTACGCGGTTACCGAATGTTGTTCGGAGTCCCGGATGAGATCCCGGACGTCACGAGGAGTTCCGGAATGGTCCGGAGGTAAAGATTGATATATAGGAAGTATGGTTTTGGCCACCGGAAGTGTTCCGGGCATCACCGGTAGTGTACCGGGACCACCGGAGGGGTCCGGGGGGTCCACCGGGAGGGGCCACCAGCCCCGGAGGCTTGCGTGGGCCATAAGTGGGAAGGGACCAGACCCTATGTGGGCTGGGATGCCTCCCACCAAGGCCCAAGGCGTCCTCAAGAGGAGAGGGGGCAAACCCTAGGCGCAGATGGGCCCTAAGGCCCACCCTAGGTGCGCCCCCTCTCTCTCCCCCTTGGCTGCCTCCCAAATGGGATCTGGGGGCTGCCGCCACCCCTAGGGAGGGAACCCTAGGTGGGGGCGCAGCCCCTCCCCTCCCCCTATATATACGTGAGGTATGGGGCTGCCCAACACGTGTGATTTGCTCTCCCTGTTGGCGCAGCCCTACCCCTCTCCCTCCTCGTCTCTCGTAGTGCTTGGCGAAGCCCTGCTGGAGTCCCGCACTCCTCCACCACCACCACGCCGTCGTGCTGCTGCTGGATGGAGTCTTCCCCAACCTCTCTTTCTCCCCTTGCTAGATCAAGGCGTAGGAGACGTCATCGGGCTGTACGTGTGTTGAACACGGAGGTGCCGTCCGTTCGGCACTAGGATCATCGGTGATTTGGATCACGACGAGTACGACTCCATCAACCCCGTTCACTTGAACGCTTCCGCTTAGCGATCTACAAGGGTATGTAGATGCACTCTCCTTCCCCTCGTTGCTAGATTACTCCATAGATTGATCTTGGTGGTGCGTAGAAAATTTTGAATTTCTGCTACGTTCGCCAACAGTCCGGCCTCAGCATACTGGGACCAGAACACCTTTTCTGTCGAGCTGCCCTCCTCGGCTCGATAGAATGCGGCGGCATCGGACACGCTACGGGGAAGATCTGCGAATGCCCCTGGAGAGCTCCGGATTCGGGTAAGTAACAAGTAACTCACGTTTACGTGTTTGCTTTGCATAAAGAATGCCTTACCCGCCGCTATCTTTTTCACCGCATCCAACTCCTGGAGGGTCTTCTGGGATTCGGCCTTGGCAGACTTGGCATTTTCAATAGCCATCGCGAGCTCGGACGCTCGCGTCTTTGAGTCAAGCTCCAAACTCTCATGTTTCTTCATGAGAGCCTGGAGCTCTTGCCGCACCTTGCCAACCTGGGCCTCATACTTCTCCCGCTCGGTGCGCTCTGTGGCCACCCTCTTCTCGGCCTCGACCAGCGCTTGCTTAAGGGTCGCCACCTCAGACGTGGCCCCTACAATAGCCACGATAATCCTATCATTTTCTGCAATTGCACTTTTTTATATATACTTAAACAAGGTATTTCTTACCTTCATTGTCCTCGAGCTGCTTCTTGGCACACCCGAGCTCTTGCTCGGACTGCTCGAGGTTCTGCTTTAGCCTGTCCACTTCCGCAGTCAGTGCGGCAGACGCTAGCAGAGAAGCCTGCATACGCATATTGACTCCTTTTTGTTAGACTCCTGCGAATTTTACTTGATCCTCTATTCGGCTTTTCTTCCCGAACGCCAAACAGAGCATCAGGGGCTACTGTCTATGCGGTAATATTATTTACACATTCTTTACTTACCTCAAAGCCTGTTAAAAGGCTAGTACAAGCTTCAGTCAGTCCGCTCTTGGCGGACTGAACCTTCTAGACCACCGCACTCATAATGGTGCGGTGCTCCTCGTCGATGGAGGCGCCTTTGAGCACCTCCAACAGATTGTCCGGTGCCTCCGGTTGGACGGGGGTCATCGGCACGGTGGGCTTGCTCCTCTTGGAAGGAGGTCCCCCGCCAGACTCTGGAACCTTTGAAGGTTCCGGAGCGGTGTCCGACCTAGAGGCGGACTTGGAGCCTTGGGGGTTTTATCCCCTTTACTCTTGGAGTCCGGGAGGTCGCCTTGCAGCGCCTCTAGGACCACCTCCTCCTGGCTTGGAACCTGTTGGGACAACCCTTCGGCGTCGTCCGTAGGGCGGGGGGAGGAGGCCATCGGAAGCGAATTCACATCCGACGAGTCTAGTGAACCGCTCGACGTCGCGTCGAGCCGGTCTTTGAGTGGGCTGCATAATCATATTCGACATAAGGGAAAGCTGTGCAATAAAGGAATACTATGAATTACTCTGGTATCCGGATACTTACAATTTCGCCAGGGGCTTGGACCTGAGCGGCCACTCCTCTCCGCCGTCGTCGGTGTCAGTGGAGTAGTCCGGGGGAAGGGTTCTCCCCTTCTTGGACCCTTTGGCCTCCCTAGTGAGGGCGGCCATCCTTTTCTTCTCTCCTCCCGCTGGGGGGGAGAGGTCTCTTCTTCCTCCTCCTCGTCTTCACGGGAGGAATGCGCCTTGGAGTCGTCGGATGATGAACCCGACACCTCCTAGCGTCGGGCACTCTTTCGAGTCCCCATGGCCTTCTTTGTGGCCTTCTTCTCCGGCACCACATGGGGTGCCGGAACTAGCAGCTTCGCCAAGAGGGCATCGGCTGGGTCTTCGGGCAAAGGAGCCGGACAGTCGATCTGTCCGGACTTCGCCTGCCAAACCTGTCAAAGGTAAGGGAGCTTAGATCCCGCATAGAGTTAAACTATGAAAAACTAATACCCTGTAAAAGGTACAAACAACTTACCGTGCTAGCGTGACGCTGCACGCTGAATCCACGATCCTCAGTAGCGGATGCGGGAGCCTCGGCGCCCTTGAAAAGCACCTTCCAGGCATCTTCGTACGTTGTGTCGAAGAGCCTACTCAGAGTTCGGTGCTGCGCCGGGTTGAACTCCCATAGATTGAAGGCTCGTTGTTGACACGGGAGGATCCGACGGATGAGCATAACCTGGACTACATTGACAAGCTTGAGCTGCTTGTCCACCAGGGTTTGGATGCATGTTTGCAGTCCAGTCACCTCTCGTTTGCTGCCCCACGACAGGCCCGTCTCTTTCCAGGACGTGAGCCGCATTGGGGGTCCGGACCAAAACTCGGGGGCTGCGACCCACTCAGGGTCGCGCGGCTCGGTGATGTCAAACCACCCCGATTGCCACCCCTTCAGGGTCTCCACATAGGAGCCCTCGAGCCATAAGACGTTGGGCATCTTGCCCACCATGGCGCCTCCGCACTCCGCCTGGTTGCCGCGCACCACCTTCGGCTTGACATTGAAAGTCTTGAGCCATAGGCCGAAATGGGGGCGGATGCAGAGGAAAGCCTCGCACACGACGATAAACGTCGAGATGTTGAGGATGAAGTTCGGGGGAAGATCATGGAAATCCAGGCCGTAGTAGAACATGAGTCCACGGACGAATGGGTGGATAGGAAAGCCCAGTCCGCGGAGGAAGTGGGGAAGGAACACTACCCTCTCATGGGGCCTTGGGGTTGGGAGGAGCTGCCCCTCTTCGGGAAGCCGGTACGCGATGTCGTTAGACAAGTATCCGGCCTTCCTTAGTTTTTTGATGTGTCCCTCCGTGATGGAGGAGACCATCCACTTGCCTCCCGCTCCGGACATGGCTGGAGAAGGTTGAGGTGGGGAGTGCGGACTTGGGCGCTGGAGCTCGAGTGCGCGAAAATGGATAGGCAAAGGAGGAAGAAGGCGTAGGTGAAAAGGTGGATCCTTATCCCCTTATATGGGTGGACGCAACTACGTGTCCCCACCAGCCTGGTAAAACTCGCTTACCTCCAAGCGCCGTAATCAATGGCGTGGTTGGGTTACCCACGCCCGTATTGATGAGAATCTCGGAATAAGGGGACACGATCTCTACTTTAACAAGACGTGCCAAGGAAACCGCCTCGCATGACGTGCTGAGGTGGGATAATAAAACGATTCGGATAAAGGCTTGGCCGTGGTGTGTCACACTACGGAATACGTCAGCAGATTAGATTTGTGTAAATATTATTCTCTCTATGGCAATATGTGGAAACTTATTTTGCAGAGCCGGACACTATCTTTGTGTTCAAAATCTTCTATGAATTACTTGGAGGAGGAACCCGCCTTGCAATGCCGAAGACAATCTGCGCGCCGGACTCGTCGTCATTGAAGCCTGGTTCAGGGGCTACTGAGGGAGTCCTGGATGAGGGGGTGTCTGGATGGCCAGACTATACCTTCAGCCGGACTCCTGGACTATGAAGATACAAGATTGAAGACTTCGTCCTGTGTCCGGAAGGGACTTTCCTTGGCGTGGAAGGCAAGCTTGGTGATACGGATATATAGATCTCCTGCCATTGTAACCGACTTTGTGTAACCCTAACCCTCTCCGGTGTCTATAT
The DNA here is from genome assembly GCF_003073215.2 of Triticum urartu. Lineage (NCBI taxonomy): Eukaryota > Viridiplantae > Streptophyta > Magnoliopsida > Poales > Poaceae > Triticum > Triticum urartu. Next base: position 425,426,717 of record NC_053027.1, read on the forward strand.
AAACCGGAGGGTTTTAGTCCGTAGGACAACATACAGAACAACAATCATACCATAGGCTAGCTTCTAGGGTTTAGCCTCTCCGATCTCGTGGTAGATATACTCTTGTACTACCCATATCAGCAATATTAATCAAGCAGGACGTAGGGTTTTACCTCCATCAAGAGGGCCCGAACCTGGGTAAAACTTCGTGTCCCTTGCCTCCTGTTACCATCCGGCCTAGACGCACAGTTCGGGACCCCCTACCCGAGATCCGCAGGTTTTGACACCGACGGTCGCTATCACAAGGGGCAATGTAACGTGACGTTCTTTTGCACTAAGGGATTGAGCATACAAACAAATAAGCGCATGGCAACCTCTGCTTCCCTCTGCGAAGGGCCTATCTTTTACTTTTCAGTATTTACTTTTATGCAAATAGTCAAAGTATTCCTTTTTATTTTCTCTTTTGGTAAGCATCATGTGGTGAGGAAAGATCTAGGCACATATGTCCAGTTGAATATGGGTGGCACGAGTTATTATTGTTGACATCACCCTTGAGGTGAATACGATGGGAGGCAAAACAATAAGCCCCTATCTTTCTATGTGTCCGGTTGAAACGTTTTGCTCATGTATACAAGGTGAGTGTTAGCAATCATAGAAGACTATATGATGGTTGAGTATGTGGAGCTCTTACTTAAACTATGTTGAATAAGTTGAACTGCAATTGCTTGGTGACTAAGAACATAGGTTGTTGGGTTTCAATAGAATTCATTGTTTGAACCTTAACATGTGAATTGGTTGCCACTATAACATGAGAAGTTTCATAATAAAGAATTGCTGCTATGATGCTAGGAAAACTGATTGAAATTATCATTGATCAAACTTATGCACTTTGCTAGCATTCACACTTCATAAATTATTTCTTTTATCATTTACCTACTCGAGGACGAGTAGGAATTAAGCTTGGGGATGCTGATACGTCTCCAACGTATCTATAATTTATGAAGTATTCATGTTGTTATTTTATCATTCTTGGGTGTTTTACAATCATTTTATAGCAACTTTATATCATTTTTTGGGACTAGCCTATTGACCCAGTGCCCAGTGCAAGTTGTTGTTTTTTGCTTGTTTTTTACATCGCAGGAAATTAATATCAAACGGAGTCCAAACACCGCGAAACTTTACGGAGATTTTTTTGGACCAGAAGGAACCCAATGGGCCAGAGGTGCACATGGGGGTGCCCTGAGGGAGGCACAACTCACCAGGGCGCGCCAGGGCCCCCTGGCGCGCCCAGGTGGGTTGTGCCCACCTCGGTGGCCTCCCGTACCCCTTCTTTGCACTATAAATTTCCAAATATTCTGAAACCCCTCGGGGTTAACCTAGATCAGAAGTTCCACCACCGTCGGGCTCCGTAGCCACCAAAAACCAATCTAGACCCGTTCTGGCACCCTGCCGGAGGGGGGAATCATCTCTGGTGGCCATCTTCATCATTCCGGCGGCCACCACAATGAGGAGGGAGTAGTCCACCCTCGGGGCTGAGGGTTTGTACCAGTAGCTATGTGTTTTATCTCTCTCCCTCTCTCTCTCGTGATCTATATCATGGGCTTTGTTAATATAGTCGGATCATATGATGTTTATCCCCTCTATACTCTCGATGTGATGAATTGAATCTTTACCCATTGAAGTTTTGTCATGTTGGATTGAATATTCAGAGATGAGAACACATGATATATGGCTTGCGGTATGAATACTTGAGATGACAATTGGGGTATATTATTGATTCACTTGATATATGTTATGGCATTCAACTCGCGGATTCCCGCGGTGATATTGGGTAATCTATGCATAGGGGTTGATGCACGTTTTTCTCCGACGAAAACTTCAGGGTCTCTTTATAGTTCTTTGTGTGGATTGAGTATTATGAATATGAATATGCTTTGGTGTTATTCTAGTACTAGCTCTAGGATAGATCGAACGGAAACAATAGCTTTGTGTTATTTTAGTACGAACTCTTGAATAGATCGATCGGAAAGAATAGCTTTGAGGTGGCTTTGCACCCTACAAAAAATTCCTATCTTTTGTTCTCCGCTAATAGGAACTCGGGAGTGATTCTTTAATACACTTTGAGGGATAATCATATGATCCAACTATGTTAGCACTATTGCGAGATTGCACTAGTGAAAGTACAGACCCTAGGCCATGTTTTTAAGCATTGAAATACCGTTTTTGTGCCCGTTTACTATTTGCTACCTTGCTGTTATTATTTATTCAGATTATAAAAATATATTTCTACCATAAATATTACACTTTTATCACCATCTCTTCGCCGAACTAGTGCACCTATACAATTTTCCATTGTATTGGGTGTGTTGGGGACACAAGAGATTTCTTGTATTTGGTTGCAGGGTCGTTTGAGAGAGACCATATTCATCCTACACCTCTCATGGATTGATAAACCTTAGGTCACCCACTTGAGGGAAAATTGCTACTGTCCTACAAAACTCTGCGCTTGGAGACCCAACACGTGTCTACAAGAATAAAGTTGCGTAGTAGACATCACACTTGCACGACCGAACGATGTGAAAATAATAATAATGCAAGAGTGCCATGGGCTAAGCTGGAATCTACAAAACATTTTATTCAACAGGAGAAGACAAGGTAAAATGTGCTCTTTATTAGTTCAATAGTTATTCATGTGAGAGCCACTCAACATTTTCATCGTGGTCTTCTCTTTGGCACAACTCGAATAAAAGAAAAGAAATTCAGATAAACACACTGAAATATTTTTGGATTTTTTTGGTTTTCTTGAACAAGCAAATAAAAGAGAAAAGCAAAAATGAGAAAAACTATTTACACGAGAAAGCTCCCAACAAACAAAAGTAGAACAAGGAAATCTTTTTGGGTTTTCTTTTTAATACTACAACTAAGCATGCATAGAAGGTAAATTAGGTACCACTATTTTTTGGTTTTTTCTAAAGTTTATCAAACACATAGGAAGAAAGCAAGAAAATAAATCTAAGCATGGATGATACAATGAAAAAGTGTGAGCACCGACAAATGGAATAAGTGAACATGAATGTAAAGTCGGTGGAAACATGTACTCCCCCAAGCTTAGGCTTTTGCCCTAACTTGGTAGTCAATCAGTAGCCTGGAGGATAGTAGGGGTGCTGGGGAGCGGGCATCCACTCGTCCCACTACGGAGGCTCCTCCTCCTGTGCCGCTTCCGCAGCAGCGTGAGCGTTCCAGTAAGCGATGATGTCCGCAGGCATGATCCTATATCCGCCCCTGGCAGCAGAATCAAACAAAGCAGGTGCAGGCAGTAGAATAATATCATGAGTTTTAACGCTAAAAACCAGGTTATAAGGAATGGGGATATCAGGATAATCTTGTGCAAGAAAATTATGGTGTTCCATGGCTAAAAACCAGGTTATAAGGAATGGGGATATCAGGATAAACCTTAGTCAAAGGGTAATCATGAGGGCGTATCTTGACCTCGAAGTGAGCCGCCAGATGATTAGCAAAAATCCCACCATGTATTTCACCCTGAGATTTATTAAGGTGGAGGCGACGAGCCACAATAGCTCCCAAGCTATGGGTGTTGTCGCCCTCTAGTGCTCGGCGTAAAACAGCAAAGTCTGGTGCACTGAGCGCACCTACTTCCTTTCTAGCAAGAAAGCACTTAGCAACGAATAAAGCAAAATAATGTATGACAGGAAAGTGTATGCTAGCAGCCGTGGTGGCTGACACCCCTCTCTCATCTCCCACTATCAAAGTGCGATAAAAATCCTCAAACCCAGCCAGCCTAGGCTCGACTAAGCTCCCATCAGAAGGGATCAAGCATATATCACAAAATTCAGTAAGTGGTATCTGATGGTTTTCAGCATATAAATCGAAGCTCACTTCAGGAGGATTATTCCTAGGCGGGAAAGTAAAACTCTGAACAAAGATATTTGTGAGGATTTGGTGCTGGTCACACTCATCTGTGATGAAGTCAGTGAGGCCGGCATTTGCAACATATTGCATGAACTCCTGAAGAATTCCAGCCTCTTCCGGGAATGGGGTGTGTGGCCATTCGCACGACCGTACCTCCGCCAACCTCCGAGGGTGGAGATCACTGCCAGAAGACTCCCCAATAACACCCTTGGAGTTCTTCCTAGAGCCAAACTTCCTGAAGATATTCATGTCCGCGTACAATTTTCAAGCAACAATCCCCAGAAACAGTTTTGGAACGGAGCTTTGAGCAAAGAGATCGAAATCCGCGGGTTTGAGCTCAAGAACACGAGAGAGAGAGCAATGGAGATTTTTTTCGTGGAGGTAATGATGATGTGGGATGAAGAGGTAAGTGAGGGGGCCCACGTGGGGACCACAACCCACCAAGGCGCGCCTGGGGGCGCTGGCACGCCCAAGTGGGTTTTGCCCACCTGGTGCACCTCCCTCTAATGTTTATTGCACCAAAAATTCTCATATATTCAGAAAAAACATGTAAAATTTTCAGGGCATTCCGAGAACTTTTATTTTTGGGTCATTTTTTATTGCACGGGAAATTCAGAAAACAGAAAAAACATGTCATTTCATTTTATTTAACTAATAAAAACAGAGAATAAAAAGTAGGGACGGAAAGTAGTGCTTACTAAATTCATCAACTTCATAATGGGGATATGCATTTCCCCAACAATAAGTATTTCATATTTCTCTTTGACAGTTGGTAGAGGTATTTGAAAACTCCTAATAGTGATTGTTGGAGATTTTTCAATAACATTAATACCATTCACTCAGAATTGTTTCTTCGGAAAGTGCACTATATGTACATTGCCATTAATATGAAAGGTGACCTTGATTTTATTGCAATCAATAACAGCCCCTGTAGTATTCAAGAAGGGTCTACCAAGGATAATTGACATGTTGTCGTCCTCGGGCATATCAAGTATAACAAAGTCTGTCAAAATAGTAACGTTAGCAACAACAACGGGCACATCCTCACAGATACCAATAGGTATGGCAGTTGATTTCTCAGCCATTTGCAAAGATATTTCAGTAGGTGTGAGTTTATTCAAGTCAAGTCTTTTATATAAAGAGAAAGGCATAACACTAACACCAGCTCCTAAATCACACAAAGCAGTTTTCACATAATTCTTTTTGATAGAGCAAGGTATAGTTGGTATTCTCAGATCTCCAAGTTTTTAGGTACTCCATCTTTAAAAGTATAATTAGTAAGCATATAGGAGATTTCAGCTTCCGGTATTTTTCTCTTATTTGTGATGATGTCTTTCATATACTTTGCATAAGGAGGCATTTTCAAGATATCAGTCAAGCGAGTACGCAAAAAGACTGGCCTCAACATTTCAGCAAAGCGTTCAAATTCTTCATCATCATTCTTTTTAGTTGACTTAGGTGGAAAAGGCATAGGTTTTTGAACCCACAGTTCTCTTTCTTTACTGTGTTTTCTAGAAACAAAGTCTCTTTTGTCATATCTTTTATTTTTAGGTTGTGGGTTATCAAGATCAACATGTGGTTCTATCTCAACATCATTGTCTAGTTCTTTATTATTGGTTGGTTGAGAGTCTTCATGACCCTCATCATTATATTTTTTTATTATAATTAGGTGAGTGTTCATTACCAGATTGAGTTTCAACATCAGAGATAGAAGTTTCATTATCATTGTCAGGAGGTTTGTCTATTTCAGGTTCACTGGGAGCATGTGAAGTCCTATCATTCTTCTTTTTCTTTTTCTTTTTAGAAGAACTAGGTGCACTAGTGTTAGCTATTTGTGAATCTTGTTTAATTCTTTTAGGGTGTCCCTCGGGATAAAGTGGTTCCTGAGTCATTTTACCTCCTCTAGTTGCAACTCTAACAGCAAAGTCATGCACATTATAATTTATTTCATCAAGCAATTCTCTTTGAGATTTAGCAACTTGTTCTAACTGAGTTTGAACCATAGAAGCATGTTTTCCAACACCACTAACATCATTTGATATCCTAAATAACAAGTCACTCAAGTGAGCAATCACATCAGAATTATATTTTAGTTGTTTCATAACATTTGCATTGAAGTGATCTTGTTTCCTAATGTAGTTTTCAAACTCATAAAGGCATTGGCTAGGATGCATATTGTGAGGATTGTCATTATCATTGAACTTCATAAGAGAATTTACCTCTACCACCTTAGGCAATGGTGGTGTGTTAAGCCCATGTATTTCTTCAATAGGAGGTAAATTTTTAACATCCTCGGCTTTAATACCTTTTTCCTTCATAGATTTCTTTGCCTCTTGCATATCTTCAGGACTAAGATATAATATACCCCTCTTCTTCGGAGTGGGTTTAGGTGGTGGTTCAGGAATAGTCCAATCATCATAGTTTTTCAATATGTTATTCAATAATTCTTTAGCTTGACCAATAGTTCGTTCCCTGAAAACACAACTAGCACAACTATCTAGCAAGTCCCTAGAAGCATCGGTTAGTCCATTATAGAAGATATCAAGTATTTCATTTTTCTTAAGAGGATGATCAGGCAAAGCATTAAGTAACTGGCAAAGCCTCCCCCAAGCTTGTGGGAGACTCGCTTCTTTAATTTGAGCAAAGTTAAATATTTCCTGTAAGGCAGCTTGTTTCTTATGAGCAGGATTTTTTTCCAGAGAAGTAATAAATCATATCCTGGGGACTATGCACACAACCAGGAGCAAGAGTATTGTACCAAGCTTTAGCATCACTCTTTAAGGTGAAAGGAAATAATTTGAGAATAAAGTAGTAGCAGGTTTTCTCATCATGAGTAAAAAGGGTGGCTATATCATTCAACTTAGTAAGATGTGCCACAATAGTTTCAGTTTCATAACCATGGAAAGGATTAGATTCAACCAAAGTAATTAACTCTAGGTCGACAGAGAATTCATAATCCTTATCATCAATAAATATAGGTGAAGTAGCAAACTTAGGATCACATTTCATTCTAGCATTCAGAGATTTTTCTTTATACTTGTGTAGTAATTTCTCTAGATCATCTCTATCATTGCAAGCAAGAATATCTCCAGTTGTTTCTTCACTCATAACATAACCTTCCGGTACTTTAGGCAATTCATATCTAGGAAGGCTAGTTCTAGCAGGTGTTTCAGGAGTTTCAGTTTCAAGCTCATCATCAGATTCAACAACATCATGTTGTATAACTATAGCAATTTGTTCATCAAGAAATTCACCAAGTGGCACATCATCATTAACAAGCAAGGTACTAGCATCATCATAAGCATCATTCATAGTAGAAGTAGCATCATCAATAACTTGTGACATATCAAAATTAATAGCATGTGGTGGTGTTGCAAGTTTATTCATAATAGAAGGTGAATCTAAAGCAAAACTGGATGGCAGTTCCTTACCTCCCCTCGTCCTTGAGGGAAATATCTAAGTCTTAGGATTCTTCAGATTCTTCATAGTGATAAATTGATAATAATCCCAAGTGACTCAATAAATATAGCTATGCTCCCCGGCAACGGCGCCAAAAAAAGGTCTTGATAACCCACAAGTATATGGGATCGCAACAGTTTTCGAGGGTAGAGTATTCAACCCAAATTTATAGATTCAACACAAGGGGAGTCAAAGAATATTTGAAGGTATTAGCAGCTGAGTTGTCAATTCAACCACACTTGGAGATTAATTATCTGCAGCAAAGTGATCAGTAGCAAAGTAGTTTGATAGTTTTGATAGTAGTGACAACAGCAATAGTAACAGTAACAGTGATAGTAGTAATTTTGTAGCAAGCATAACAGTGATGTGATAGCAGTAGTAACTTAGCAGAAACAATATGGGAAAGTTCGTAGGCATTGGATTGGTGACTTGTTGGATGATATTCATCATGTGACAGTTATAACCTAGGGCTATTTGGTTCTATCTCCAGTTCAACGATATAATGTAGGCATGTATTCCGTAAATAGTCATACATGCTTTATTAAAAGAACTTGCATGACATCTTTTGTCCTACCCTCCCGTGGCAGCGGGGTCCTATTGGAAACTAAGGGATATTAAGGCCTCCTTTTAATAGAGAACCGAAACAAAGCATTAACACATAGTGAATACATGAACTCCTCAAACTACGGTAATCATCGGAAGAAGTCCCGGTTATTGTCACTCCAGGGTTACCGGATCATAACACATAGTAGGTGACTATAACTTGCAAGATCGGATCTAGAACATGGATATAATGGTGATAACATAAACGGTTCAGATCTGAAATCATGGCACCTGGGCCCAAACTGACAAGCATTAAGCATGGCAAAGTCATAGCAACATCAATCTAAGAACATAGTGTGTACTAGGGATCAAGACCTAACAAAACTAACTCGATTACATGATGAATCTCATCCAACTCCTCACCGACCAACGAGCCTACGAAGGAATTACTCACTCCCGGTGGGGAGCGTCATGGAATTGGCGATGGAGAAGGGTTGGTGATGACGAAGAACGAAGATCCCCCTCTCCGGAGTCCCAAACGGACTCCAGATCTGCCCTCTGAGGAAGAACAGGGCTTGGCGGCAGCTCCGTCTTGTGGATCACGATAATTCTTTCTCCCTGATTTTTTCTCCGAAAATAGGAATTGATAGCGTTGGTTTCAGGGTCTGCGGGGCCACCAGGTGGGGACAACCCACCTGGGCGCGCCAGGAGAGGGGGCGCGCCCTGGGGGTTGTGCCCACCCAGGTGCCCCTCTCTGGCAGGTCTTGGCTCCGGAAATTCTTATTATTGATATAAACATTCCTCGCAAAGTTTTGTTCCATTCCGAGAACTTTTATTTCTACACAAAATAACACCATGGTAGTTCTGCTGAAAACAACGTCACTACGGGGTTAGTTTCATTCAAATCATGCAAATTAGAGTCCAAACCAAGAGGAAGAGTGTTAGGAAAAGTAGATACGTTGGAGACGTATCAAGGACCGGCCATAGTCAAATTTGATTCAACTAAAGTTGGAGAAACAGACACCCGCTAGCCACCTTTATGCAAACAAGTTGCATGTCTATCAGTGGAACCGGTCTCATGAACGTGGTCATGTAAGGTTGGTCCGGGCCGCTTCATCCAATAATACCGCCAAATCAAAATAAGACATTGGTGGTAAGCGGTATGACTATCATCACCCACAACTCTTTGTGTTCTACTCGTGCAGATCATCTACGCATAGACCTGGCTCGGATGCCACTGTTGGGGAACATAGCATGCAATTGGTGTGTCTCTCCACGGTTTACTCTCTCCTCACAACGAGAGGGGGAGAGTGTGTCCACGTACCCTCGTAGACCGAAAGCGGAAGCGTTAGGTTAACGCGGTTGATGTAGTCGAACGTCTTCACGATCCAACCGATCTAGTACCGAACGTACGACACCTCCGAGTTCAGCACATGTTCAGCTCGATGATGTCCCTTGAACTCTTGATCCAGCAGAGGGGCAAGGGAGAGTTTCGTCAGCACGACGGCATGGTGACGGTGATGGTGATGTGATCCGCGCAGGGCTTCGCCTAAGCACTACGTGAATATGGCCGGAGGAGTAAACTGTGGAGAGAGACACCGCACACGGCTTGGAACAATTGGTGTGTCTCCAAGGGGTGCCCTGCCCATGTATATAAAGGAGGGAGAGGAGGAGGCTGATACGTCTCCGTCGTATCTATCATTTTTTATTGTTCCATGCCAATATTATTCAACTTTCATATACTTTTGGCAACTTTTTATACTATTTTTGGGACTAACATATTGATCCAGTGCCCAGTGCCAGTTCCTGTTTGTTGCATGTTTTTTGTTTCACAGAATATCCATATCAAACGGAGTCCAAACGGGATAAAAACAGACGAAGATACTTTTTGGAATATTTGGAAAATCTGGAGGAAAAATCAACGCGAACCAGTGTCCGGGGTGGGAATGAGGTAGGGCCCCCCCCTACGGCGCGCCCCTGACCCTCGTGACCCACCTATAAGGCGGTTGGCGCTCTTCTTTTCCCGCACGAAAGCTAATTTTCGGAAAGAAAAAAAAATCACGACGAAGGTTTCAGGCCAATCGGAGTTACGAATCTCCATATATACACGAAACGGTGAAACAGAGCCAGAGGAGAACGCAGAAACAGAGAGAGACAGAGAGACAGATCCAATCTCAGAGAGGCTCTCACCCCTCCCATGCCATGGAGGCCAAGGACCAGAGGGGAAACCCATCTCCCATCTAGGGAGGAGGTCAAGGAAGAAGAATACTAAGGGCCCCCCTCTCCCCTTCTCTTTCGGTGGCGCCGGAACGCTGCCGTGGCCATCATCATCATCACCGCGATCTACACCAACACCTCCGCCATCTTCACCAACATCTCCATCACCTTCCCCCCTCTATCTACAGCGGTCCACTCTCCCGCAACCCGCTGTACTCACTACTTGAACATGATGATTTATGCTTCATATTATTATCCAATGATGTGTTGCCATCCTATGATGTCTGGGTAGATTTTCGTTGTCCTATTGGTGGTTGATGAATTGCTATGATTGATTTAATTTGCTTGTGGTTATGTTGCTGTCCTTTGGTGCCCATCATATGATTGCGCGTGTGGATCACACCCTAGGGTTAGTTGTATGTTGATAGGACTATGTATTGGAGGGCAAGAGTGACAGAAGCTTCAACCTAGCATAGAAATTGATGCATACGGGATTGAAGGGGGACCAATATATCTTAATGATGTGGTTGGGTTTTACCTTAATGAACATTAGTAGTTGTGGATGCTTGCTAATAGTTCCGATCATAAGTGCATAGAATTCCAAGTCAGGGATGACATGCTAGCAGTGGCCTCTCCCACATAATACTTGCTATCGGTCTAGTAAAGTAGTCAATTGCTTATGGGCAATTTTGCAACTCCTACCACCACTTTTCCACACTCGCTATATTTACTTTATTGTTTCTTTATCTAAACTTCCCCTAATTTTTACTTACGTACTCTTTATTATCTTGCAAACCTATCCAACAACACCTACAAAGTACTTCTAGTTTCATACTTGTTCTAGGTAAAGCAAACGTCAAGTGTGTGTGGAGTTGTATCGGTGGTCGATAGAACTTGAGGGAATATTTTTTCTACCTTTAGCTCCTCATTGGGTTCGACACTCTTACTTATCGAAAACTATTGTGATCCCCTATACTTGTGGGTTATCAGAGGCCGGCCACCACGGGTGCGCCAGGGGGGGAGTCCTACTAGGACTCCACTCCTAGTAGGATTCGCCCCCCCCCTTTTTCCTTCTCATGGAGGGGGAAAGAGGGAAGGGAGAGGGAAGAGGAGAAGGAAAGGGGGGCGCGCCCCCTCCCCTAGTCCAATTCGGACTCCCTTGGGAGGGGGGTGCGGCCACCCCTTGTGGGCTGCCTCCTCTCTCCCCTATGGCCCATGTAGGCCCAATATTTCCCCGGGGGGTTCTGGTAACCCCTCTGTTCTCCAATAAATATCTGGAACATCCTGAAACCATCCCGGTGTCTGAATACCTTCGTCCAATATATCAATCTTTACCTCTTGACCATTTTGAGACTCCTAGTCATGTCTGTGATCTCATTCGGGACTTCGAACAATCTTCGGTCACCAAAACACATAACTCATAATACAAATCATTATCGAACGTTAAGCGTGCGGACCTGTGATGCCCCCAATTTGTCCGTAGACTAATCATGCACGCAAATGTGTACAACCAAGATCAGGGACTCACGGGAAGATATCACAACAAAACTCTAGACACAAGTTAAAAACATACAAGCTTTATATTACAAGCACTACAAAAAAAAGACACATCCATGACATTTTGATCCGAACGAATTTTTTTCCTGTCATACTTATGACACTTCTATGACGATAATTGTGACAAAACCCGGTATCATCAAAGATGTGGTGGGCTCCTACTTCTATGACAAAAAATCATGATAGAAAATGGGCTTTTCGTCCTGGGCGGGCCGGAGACGCAGCTGCATGACATTCTTTGAGCCGTCCATGACGGAAAAAACCATGGTAGAAGCGAGGGCGAGGAAAATATTGGGGTGTTCCCGGTTACGGTGGGTGGTCGGGGCTGAGCGATGCGCGTTTCTCTCGTACACGCACACGCGTGGGTGCGAGGCGTTGGGCTCTAACTGAACCCGAGCGAGGCGTTTGCCTACTGAACCCGAGCGATTGCACTGCAGGCTACGTGTTACTGAACCCGAGCGATCATCAATGGTTGTTAACTGAACCCGGTCGAGCGATTCCTTCGCTACTGCTGCTAACTAAAGCCGATCAATTCTGCCTCTGGATGAACAGTGAGCATTGCTGGGGGGGGGGGGGTTGGATGAACAGTTACCGGTGGGGTGGATGAACAGGACCCCGTGGTGTTGCCTCTGGATGAACAGGACCCCGATCGATCGAGCCGGTTGGGGCTGATGAACAGGACCCCGTGGAGGGCTGGATGAACAAGACGACCCCATGGAGGGCTGGATGAACAGTAGACGGTGGAGGGCTGGATGAACAGTAGCCCGTGGAGGGGTGGTTGAGTAGGAGCCCATGGAGAGGGTTGGTTGAATAGTAGCCGGTGGAGTAGCGCGTGGTGGAGGCTGGATGAACAGGAGCCCGTGGATGAACAGTCGCAGGTGGAGGCTGGAGGAGGTCGACGGTGGATGAACAGTAGCCCGTGTAGGCTGGAGGGGCTCAACGGTGGAGATGAATAGTATCCCGTGGAGTCCCGTTTTGCGGTACGCCACACCCTTCCGATGAACAAGACCCCCATTTCGACCGTAGCACTCCAACACAAGTCCGTTTCCACCGCTTTGTAGTACGCCACACCCCTCCCGATGAACAGGACCCCTGTTTCGACCGTAGGAGGTCCATTTCCTACGTTTTGTGGTAGCCAGACCCCTCTCGATGAACAGGATCCCGTTTCAACCATGGCCGGTCGAACACAAGGCCGTTTCCTCCATTCTGCGGTACGCCAGGCCTCGTTTCCATCGGCTGTTCCGTCCAAGCCCTCCCGATGAACACGATGACGCATTCCGTTCCGACCCAGCCGGTTGGCTCCCAATGAACATGATGACGACGACGCTGTTTCTCTGTTCCGACCCAGCCATGTACACGAGCCCTGGCCGTATGTATGCGCGAGTAGGCGTTCGAGACCCCGCCTGTATGTACGTACGTGGCCATATTTTCTTTCTTGCACACTGGCCACTATACGTACGTGTACGTGCTACGTGCGCGCCTCTACAACGACACATGCATGTTTGTACATCGACCAGTATGTACGTACACATTCGCGACCAGAATGACAATGCTACGTACGCTTAGACCAGGTGGGTCCTGACTGTCAGGCACTTCCTTGCGTGCGAAGATATAGCTGGTGGGTCCCAACAGTCAGGGGGCGAATCATTTTTTTTTTGCCCGGACGCACTTCCCTATGTGCGAAGATGTAGCTAGTGGGTCCCAGCAGTCAGGGGGGAAACATTTTTTTGCAAAATACGTTGGCCCGTCCGGTGGGTCCCCGCTGTCAGGTGGAGGAATAATTATTTTGCGCGTAATAAGGAGGCACTTCCTTGCGGCTGCCGTGGACCTAGCTGTCAGCCTCTCAACATACATTACTCTTCTGATGGAAGTCGGTCGTGGACCACAGTGACCACGCCGCGTCGAGTGCACCACGGCGGTGGACGACGGCGAGGCCCAGGAAGGGGACGACGTGAAGCCGGGGAAGACGCGGCAGTGGATACCCACGCGGAGAGGAGTATGAGGGTTCACTGGTTCGGCTACGGTGTGAGGCTATCGTCGCCGCAAAATAACAGGGGGTGTGGATGAGTGGAGGGATGGCCTGGCCAGCGGTGGGAGTAGTAGGGAGCGGTGAGGCCTCCACGACAGCACAGTCGGCCACGGGAGGCAGGAGCAGGCGGCACGACCAGCGCTGCTTTGGGTGGCTGGAGCAAGAAGACCAGAGGTTGAAGAAGCACGACGGCCGTTGGATGGACATCATACGATCACTGCAGCTAGAATCGTTTATATTGACTAAGTTGACAAAGCCCTTGGTACGCATCAACTTAGTAGGCCCACAGGTCGGCTTCCGAAATGGTGCACCCCAGATGTCACTGGGAGGAATCATTTTTTGGGCGGGTGAAGCTAGAATATCCGAGATTGAAGAAGAAGCACGGCATCCGTTGGATGGACATCCAACGGCCACTGCTGCTAGAACCGTGTGTTGACTATAAGTTGACAAAGCCTTGCATACGCGTCAACTCTCTATTTTTTGAGGGGACGCGTCAACTTAGTAAGGCCGCAAGTGTGTGGCAGAGAACTTATAGCCCATTTGAGATTTGTAAGAATGTGCATCCAATTTTTGAATTCTAATGGAATTTACTACAACCCATTTACAGTTTGTTAAAAGCATAGCCCATTTCAACGAATCATTCAAAACAGAATTCAATAAAAATTCCCACATTTTGATGGGATCCGAAATATTTTTATCCCGAAATTTCTAGTCAAATAAAATACAATTTAAATATAAATTTATATTACGTAAAAATCCAATGAAACATTGCGCGTTTGGTGCATTTTTTAATATCCAAAAATAATATTTGATAAAGTAATTACGTGTTTGGTGCATTTTTTATAGTTACTGCCCAGTTTTTGTAATTACATCCCATTTATTATTTCTTAAAGCCCATTTTCTTGTTAAGCCTAATGCATCCCTCCTGGGAAAGATTTGCAGCCCAGCGGGGCGTTGAATAACGACTTGACCTTGCCTGGGTATTCCTAAAAAAAAGTATAGCTGGGCTAGCCATTTTCAGCTTGAAAAAAATAATATCTGGGCTGGATATCTGGCCTGGGCTAGACAGGCCACAGCCCGACCAGTTAATACCTGCAGCGATGGTTTCGTTATTGTTCAGAGGAGAAAAATTAATATCTGGGCTAAACATCGCTGAAGAAAAACTCTGCAGTGCTCACACCTCAAAAACACAAATACTGCTCGAGCTGCTTGGTCCCAGCTGTCGGCCACTTCTTGTGCAATTCTCTCATCTATTGACTACATAGGTTGACAATGGTGTGGGACCGTCATGTCGGGAAACCAGGAGGAAGCAAAAAAATTGTAGTTTATATACTAATAAGGAGGCACTTGCGTACGTGCGGCTATGGCCCTGGTGGGTCCCCACTATCATCCTCTCCAAGTAAAGTCATCTCCTCATCCTCATGTCTGTTGACCATGTTGACAACGTGAGATGGCGGCGCCACGGCGAGCACAACAACTCGAAGGACGACGGATGGTCTGATACAGCACCCGCTGCTCATTCGGGAAGCCGGGATCATAGGGCCACATGTCTGCGACGGCATTGTCGTTCTCTTGTTCACCGGTGGTCGTTGAGGAGACGAAGGTTGTAGCACAGGTCCTCCTACGCTGGTAGCTCTTCCTCCATTAGGGCGTTGAAGTGCGGCCACACCTGCTCTATGGTGAACACGGCATGAACCGTCTTGGACAGTGGCGCCGGCTCCTGGTCGGAAGCTACGTCCATCGTTTGATTGTCGCCGCTCAGCTCGGCGAGCTAGCTAGCGAGCCAGCATGTCTGGCTGCTGGACCGACTCGCTGCCAAGCACGAGTCTGACTGCCCTGGCCCACCCAGACCGCTTCCCTCACCCGCGCGCGCTTTCCGCCCGAAACAGTCAGTGCCGCCCGCCCCGCTTCCCAGTGCAGGCGATTGCTCCGCCTTCAAACGTCACAAGTGCCATCCGTTCGTCCTTCTACCGCCCACATTAATGATGCACGGTTGCCAAGGCGGCTACTCCAGCGCCACATGTCTGTCCCTCCGCCGCCCACCATTGCTATATAAACTGCTGCGTCGGCCATAGCCGCAGTCATCCGCATCTGTTCCCTTTCTCCTGTCAACACCACTACTTCCCACCATGGCTTCCTCGCGCTCCAACGCTCTTCGGGACGGGCGGACCACAAGGAGATGGCATCCATTGTTGCCGACTGGCTGACCAGTAGGCAGCCGGAGGACGATGACGTCCCAATGGAGAACATGGTAGTCGATGATCCGGCGCCAACCCCCTCCTCCGCGCCATCCTTGCCGGTGCATTGCACCATGACCATCGGCGAGACCCGTGCCCAATATATGGACACGGTGAGGCGGAAGCGTGAGGAGCAGTTCCGGGAGGTGCAGGCCGCCGCCTACAACCACCATCTCCTCCAGGAGCACCTGCAGGCGGAGGAGCTGATCACCGTGGAGTGGGCGAAGCAGGAGGCGTTGCTCGACTCATACTGCTCCGCCCGCGAGGGCCGCCTCGAGCGCTGGCGGTACCACATGCGGGTGGCGGAGGCTGCGACAGCCTACAAAGAGGGCGATGAAGCGGGTAAGGCGCTGTTTGGCGAGACCGAGGACGAGGCAGAGGACAATGCCGGCTGCGACGAGTCCCCGCTCCACTAGCGTCGATGAGTCCCTGCTCCGCTGAGGCCCCGCGGCGCCAACAATGAGGCAGAGGACACCGCCGGCTCCGCCAAGGCCCCGCGGCGCCAACAACAAGGTAAAGGGCACTGATGACCCACAAGTATAGGGGATCTATCGTAGTCCTATAGATAAGTAAGAGTGTCGAACCCAACGAGGAGCAGAAGGAAATGATAAGCAGTTTTCAGCAAGGTATTCTCTGCAAGTACTGAAATAAGTGGTAACAGATAGTTTTGTGATAAGATAATTTGTAACGAGCAACAAGTAACAAAAGTAAATAAAGTGCAGCAAGGTGGCCCAATCCTTTTTGTAGCAAAGGACAAGCATGGACAAACTCTTATATAAGGAAAAGCGCTCCCGAGGACACATGGGAATATCGTCAAGCTAGTTTTCATCACGTTCATATGATTCGCGTTCGGTACTTTGATAATTTGATATGTGGGTGGACCGATGCTTGGGTTCTGTTCTTACTTGAACAAGCATCCCACTTATGATTAACCTCTATTGCAAGCATCCGCAACTACAACAAAAGTATTAAGGTAAACCTAACCATAGCATGAAACATATGGATCCAAATCAGCCCTTTACGAAGCAACATATAAACTAGGGTTTAAGCTTCTGTCACTCTAGCAACCCATCATCTACTTATTACTTCCCAATGCCTTCCTCTAGGCCCAAATAATGGTGAAGTGTTATGTAGTCGACGTTCACATAACACCACTAGAGGCTAGACAACATACATCTCATCAAAATATCAAACGAATACCAAATTCACATGACTACTAATAGCAAGACTTCTCCCTTGTCCTCAGGAACAAACGTAACTACTCACAAAGCATAAACATGTTCATAATCAGAGGGGTATTAATATGCATATAGGATCTGAACATATGATCTTCCACCAAATAAACCAACTAGCATCAACTACAAGGAGTAATCAACACTACTAGCAACCTACTAGCACCAATCCCGGACTTGGAGACAAGAATTGGATACAAGAGATGAACTAGGGTTTGGAGATGAGATGGTGCTGCTGAAGATGTTGATGGAGATTGCCCTCTCCCGATGAGAGGAGCGTTGGTGATGACGATGGCGATGATTTCCCCCTCCGGGAGGGAAGTTTCCCCGGCAGAACAGCTCTGCCGGAGCTCTAGATTGGATCTGCCAAGGTTTTGCCTCGTGGCGGCGGAGTTTCGTCCCGAAAGGTTGCTTCTTATTTTTTTCTCGATGAAAGACTTCATATAGCAGAAGATGGTCATTGGAGAGCCACCAGGGGGCCCACAAGGTAGGGGGGCGCCCCCCACCCTCGTGGACAGGGTGTGGCCCCCCTGGTCTTCATCTTTGGCGAGGATTTTTCATTATTTATTATAAGGTGTTCCGTGGAGTTTCAGGACTCCTGGAGTTGTGCAGAATAGGTCTCTAATATTTGCTCCTTTTCCAGCCCAGAATTCCAGCTGCCGACATTCTCCCTCCTTATGTAAACCTTGTAAAATAAGAGAGAATAGCCATAAGTATTGTGACATAATGTGAAATAACAGCCCATAATGCAATAAATATTGATATAAAAGCATGATGCAAAATGGACGTATAAGGCACCACCGGCTCTGACGAGGTCCCACCCTGCCGGCAACGAGGGCGAGGATTTCCCCCGCTCCACCGAGGCGCTGCCCCCCGGCAATGAGACAGAGGACATCGTCGGCTCCGCCGAGGCCCCGCCCCGCTGCCAATGAGGCCGCGCCACACAGAAAACGAGGAAGAGTAGAACACGGTAGGTCACCGCCGCTCGGGTCCAAGTGAGGCCACCGCTGCTACCCTCCGGTAGCTGGCACTGAGCTGTACATCATGGAGCAATTCTATGATTACTGGATGATTGAAGACCGCTCCGTGGTTGAGCAAGCTCATGAGATACAGTCATTTGCTAGAGAACTTGAGCACTTCAGTTGTATGCTACCGGACACAGGTGGGTAGCTTCGGTTAATTAATTATACATCTAGCGCACCCCTTTTTAGTTGAAGAATGTATGAAATGTAATGAAATCCGGCATGTTTATATGAAATCTGACCGTGTATGAATGAATTTATTTCGATTAGTTCGAATTCTTGTATCACTGGCATTGGATGAACATGCAAAACAATACGTACTAGCATTATTCCCAGGTTGATCACCTCATTTGCAGCAGTTTCACATGTACTCCCTCCGGTCCTTTCTAGTCCGCATACAAGTTTTGTCTGCAGTCAAAGTATCTCTACTTTGACCAATCTTATAGAAAAAAGTATGCACTTTCACAATGTGCAAAGTAGAAAGGAACAGAAGGAGTACAAAGAGTTTGAGCAGCTTTTTAGCGTTCCTATACATTGCAATCAAACACACAAGCCTGGCAATTCATAGAGAACATTCAAAACAATCGATGATTATGCATCTCAGTGACTCACATGTCAGAGCCAATATTTACTTCACAACTAAAGAATAAAGAAAAAAATGGATCGACGCTGCTCACAGCAAAGGGCGTCCCATTCGAAAATATCAAACGCATGTCTTGCTAAAATCAATGAGCAAAATTTGACAAGGTTGTCCCATTCCAAAATATCAAATGCCTACGATTGTGGAATGAGCAGGGTTTGCCATTAGTTCGGACATTGACATGGCACCTCGTGCTAAATAAACCAACTGTTCTTCTTGCGCAGTTCCACCAAAATCAACCAAATTCGCTCGCCACCTCCTTTCTTGTTGTGGAAATGAATGATTCGATGTATTCATGAACATTTTTTGAAGTTCCCATTGAAATCAAGATGAGCACCCCTATTTTCACAGATACAAAAAAGTGATTAGTATAAAGCAAATTGTACTATGAATTGACAGTTTAAACAGGCACCTACATGGTCCATGTAGAGCACACTTTTAGAAAAATGGAACTCACCGGAAAGAATCCTAGAACAACATTGCACTCGCGCATCAAAGCAAGAAAATGGAGATTTGTCAGTCCTTCTAAGTTGAAGTTAGTTTGGTCTTGTGGGGGGTAATGTAACCATCCTTCAACTGCTCCTTCTGATGAGAAGATAGACAGGGCTTCTTCATCCTGGCATAATCGGAACTAGTCACTTCACGTACTCCATATTCTTCTTCTTCTGAGGAGGAGGATCCCGTTGTGCAAAGACAAGAGGACAACTAAATGCTAGCATCCCTATTTGCTCAAAAAAAAGGAAAGGAAATATTTAAAACAACACATATGAAGCACTTCTCAAGGACAATACCACTTTTTGATGACAGTATCTAAACAGTAGCACAACACCAATAGAGATGACAAAGCTCAATCATATGGATGAAATAAGTGGGCGAGTACCAACCTTTGTCAGGAGGCTTATTGTGTAGAGCATATAGATGAAGCATTTCTTCGGAACCATCTATTGGTATCTACTGTGGTGGCCATGCTTACTATATACTCCTTGATTAGTTTAATGTTTCCAACATCTTCTTGTGTAGTTCCACTAAAATATATGGTATCTTCAAAGAAGATCCCTGTTTGCACAAGTAGAGATAATTATGTATTACATTAAGAGTGGCATCAAATCAGTGGAAAAACAATTGCTCGTTCCAGCCATAACAATAAATTAAGATGCAAAACTATATCATTACTTGTGTCACCACAGTTCTAGTGTCACCACAGTTCCAGTGCTTCATTACAGCACCGGGAGTTGATTTTTGTTTTCTTCCGCTTGTTCTTCCCCTTCATCACTTGGTTCAATAATAGACAAGCTTCGCCTTCAATGTAAGATTTGGCATGTCAATTAGGTTGCACATGTATAGCACTAAACAATGACATTAATTTTCGGATGAAAGTGGCAAAATACAGGCCAATAGTTGTGAAATATCCTTATCTTACCTCAATGGTATATTACGGTGCACATAGAGATTGGAAGTCTTGTCTCCATTTGTGCAGTTCACTAGAATCAAGCAACATTACCATACAAGTAGCACAACATATGAAAGCACACTGCAGAATCATATGAAAGAAGGCTAGTACAGACCTCTCATGACACGAAATTCAAACAACTCACAAGAAGAAGATCTGAACCAAATTTGCCAACACGGATAGGAAGTAAGATCTCCTCTTGTGCAGTTCCACTAAGATCAAGCAATCAAGCAACGTTGTTGGTGTGACATTTTGGTTGAACTGCACAAAACACTCTTAAAACAAAAGTGTTTTGTGCAGTGCAACAAAAGGTCACAATGGCAACGAGGTGAAGTAGATAACCCTGTTTACACAGAGGTGCAAAGGAAACAACTAGTGGTCAATAACAGTGGATGACACAGAAGCCAACAAAAAGAAGCATCTACCTTATCTAAATGGGAAAGAAAGCAAGACAGTAGCATTTCTCAAACGGTGGCATTGATCTATATTAACAGAGAGATTATATTAATAATAAAATTCATTAAACATGTAATTTGCTTTTAACTGTAGCATTGCATCAATTTTCCAGTGGCATTATTAGAGGGTGTTTGTTTACAGGGACATTTTGGTGGAGGGACTAAAAAAACTCCATGTCAGTCCCATCTAAACCAAACATGAGGGACTTTTAGGGACTAAAAGTGGGCATTCGGGACTAAAGAAAGAAGACCCTGCCACGCATCGCACCTTGTCTCTATTAGTTCATTACTAGGGGTAACATGGTCTTTTAGCATGTCATTTAATAACCTCTACTCCATGTTTAGTCCCTGGAACCAAGAAGGTAGGGACTAGGGAGCTTTTAACCAAACAGGGCCTTAGATTAACAACAGCTAAAGAGTTGCACGGGACAGTGGACGCACCAGCACCATGTGCATCTACCGATGTACTGGGGTGATGCACAGTCTGTTGCAACAAAGAACAAACAACCAAAGAGCATATTTGTGTTGGTTCCAGTTTTGTTATCTTTAGACACCTTTCCCTATGTGAGTGCAGAAAATCTAGTCCTGCTCAAACTCTACAGCCTTGTCCCCCAAAACAAAACAAAAGATCAGTTCGTTACAGATGTGCGTACTGCGTTTGTCATTGTTTTCCCTTTTCGACCAATGTAGGTGCTGGATAGTCAGTCTGTATTAGTACTTTCCTCCCTTCCTTTCCTCTTTGAACCACATCCTAGATTTATGCTATACAACTTTCCCCACGACTTTCCCCCATTCTTTTCCTCTTTGAACCACGTCTTAGATTCATGCGATACAACTTTCCCCACTACTTTCCCCCTCCTTTCCTTTTTGAACCACGTCCTAGATTCATGCTATATAACTTTTCCCACTACTTTCCCCCATTCCTTTCCTCTTTGAACCACGTCCTAGATTCATGGTATACAACTTTCCCCACTACTTTCCTGTTTGATCCAACACCTAGATTCGAGTGTAGAAGTGGAAAAGCCCACATGCAACTAGAGCAATGCATGTGGAATAAGTAAATTATACCTTAAGGTTCTTGGGGTGTGGTTCGGTGGGCGATTGGAGGCCGTTCGGCCCACACTATGTATGGCGGCGAAGAAGAAGGGGCCGGAGGCCCTCCCGCGCCGCCGCTGGGTGAAAGTGAACAGCTGCGCCGGTAGTGGATTCCCTCCCTCACCGACGGCAACAGCGTTAAGCCTCCTTCCCTTCCCAGCGGACGGATCCTGCCGGCTTTTTGACCAGTAGTGAGGGGAGAGAGAGAGGCCAACGGAGTCTTATTTAGATCTGGAGAGGGTGAGAGAGTGTGAAGAGAGCAACTACAAGCAGACCAGCAGTAAGGGGAGAGAGAGGCCAATGAAGTCTTGTTTAGATCTGGAGAGGGTGAGAGAGTGTGAAGAGAGCAAGTACAAGCGCTGAGGCTCCAGCATTTATATATATACTCGAGAGAGTGTGAAGAGTGCAAACCCTAGAAAACAAGCGCAGAGGCTGCAGCTGATCGTATAGCTCCGTATCCATCCATTTTGAGCAGTCAAAGAATCCTCCTGGCACGAATTATGCCCTCAAGTTTGATGAGCGAACAAGCTAACCAGCTACACAACCCTCCCGTTATGTTCAACGAGAGGAAAATAACCTTTTATACATTCCTGCATTCGTGTGATAAGCATGCAGTGTTTTTTTGTGTGGGAGTCATTGGGATTTAAATCATAATCGTGCCATGTGGCTTTGGTGGTAAGACTATCCACAGTGGTGCAGAAATAATGCAGCCTTAGTCACCTTACCTCTCTCCACGTAGTACGTTGGGTCCCACCAGTCAGAGGGTGAAACAAACAAATTAATAAGAAAAATTAAAAGCGCCAGCGGTGTATCTTACCTCACACATCTCGCTACTGCTCGGGAACACTGTCCAATTGATCTCTTTGTTAGCTCACGTACTATTTTAAGTGAATCCTTATTATAACATGCACACAATTTTGGGCACTTGTATTCGACCTAAGTCAGTGTGACACCGTATGTCGTACGACTCCCTCCGTCTATGTGTAATAAGTCACATTAGAAGGTGCAGCGGGACCAAGGTGCAAGAAGATTGGAGGAGAAGGAGAAACTTGACCGGTCATTCCTCCAATCAAAGCCCTGATTTCTGTCTCTAAACGCAACAATTAATCCAAACAACTAAGAGATGCCATTTTAGCTACCATGCAGGGCCACGTATTAACTCGCATGCAAGCCGACTTTGATTTCTTGATTGATCAACGCGTAGTTGCGCTCCATGCATTGGGTTTTCGGGGGAGATAACAAGGCAGAGTAAGGAGCATTTGGTTACATTGCTTAGGCTGGTCATAGTGGTGAGTAACTTGGACTAGTAACATGCATATGTTACTAGTCTATGTTACTACTACGCGAAGTTTGCCTTCGGAAGCGAGCCGATCTGGCTCTCCTGAGCTAGCAAGGTTTTTCTAGCCCACAAAAGCTAACATATTTTAACAGTTCCAAACGCCTAACCTTGCCCGGCTATGCTATAAGCTGTTCTTGCTAAGGATCCAAACGGTCCCTAAGTAACAATGCTCGCTAGCAACGAGGCCAGGAGGGCATTGAGATGCAAACTTAATGGATGACGCCTAAACATTTTGGGAATATCTCATTTCCGTAAGATGACTTAACACCTAGACGGAGGGAGTACTACTCCTCAGTCCAGGTTTGATGGAATATTCGTCACCTCGTCGCTTCTTGTACGTACTCCATTTGTATCTCACTTCATGTGGCTTCGCACTCGCACGATTTTCCTATTCTATGAACCTGTGTGTCCATGTGCGTGTGTGTGTGTGTTTAACAACATGTGTGTGTTAGAGAGAGCAACAGATCGACCTACTCCTACAGAGAGATGGTGTGTAGTGTACGATTTTAGACGCGAGAGTCGGTGCATCCTCTCGTTTCAGGGCGTCCGGTAGAGGGACAGGCGGACAGCTGCCACACCCGCTCCTGACCAGCCTGGCCCACCCAAAGCCCCTCCATCGCCCGCGCGTGCTTCCCGCCCAAAACGGTCAGCACCGCTCCACAGAATCGGTGCTTCATTCATGCCCGGCAGAGCAGACGCGACCTCTCACTGGCGCCTGTGTTGAAGGGAGAAGCGGATTCAAAAGTGATGGTTGCTTCGTCCATCCAACTTACTGCCGGGTCTATGTGATTTGATGGCTCATTGGTCATTATTACTGAGGTGGTAGGACTGCTGGATGTCTCATGCTTTCGGAGAAAGGAGGTACTACTAGATTACAATTTTCTCCATTTTTACGGTGGAGGAGTGCAAGAGCAGTGAAAACATGCAGGCTCAGTGATTACATGGCCCACCTCACACTATCACCATATTTTCTGGACACCGTGCGACACCTAACTCTTTACATAGTACTCCCTCTGTTCCTAAATATATAAGTCTTTGTAGAGATTCCACTAGGTGGACTACATACGGAACAAAATGAATGAATCTACACTTAAAATGCATCTATATACATCTGTATGTGGTTCATGGTGAAATTTCTACAAAGACTTATATTTAGGAATGGAGGAAGTACTAGTATAGTGCATACTGTAATTTATGAGCGAGATAGTACTTACATGTATCTTGTGTCCAAGGTTGCCCGTTGCAACATTTCATCAAATACAAAGGAGACTAACATGCATGCTATTGCATCTCAATGATTGACAAATCATAGCAAATATGTACTCCCTCCGTTCCAAAATAAGTGTCTCAACTTTATGCGGGGGTGTTTGTTTCCAGGGACTTTTTAGTGTAGGGACTAGAAAACAGTCCTTCTCAGGGACTTTTTAACCAAACAGGAGGGACTACTAGGGACTAAAACTTGCTTTTTGGGACTTAATGAAGAAGACTCTCAAGGAGAGTCTTTTTTGGGACTTTTCCAACAATGCCCCTCCCTGCACCCATTGCCCCGCCGCCCCATGGTGTTGTTTGGTTGTTATTTTTCTATATATTGGGGGTAACATGGTTATTCAATAACCACTAGGGAGGGACTAGGGACTTTTTAGTCCTTGGAAACAAACAGGAAGGGACTTTTTAAGGAGTAGGGACTTTTTTGTTGGGACTAGAAAAAGTCCTAGGACTTATGAACCAAACAGGGCCTCAATATGGACTACATATGGAGCAAAATGAGTTAATCTACACTCTAAAATACGTCTATATACATCAGTGTTTGGAGTATGTACTAGTAGTTCATATTGAAATCTACTAAAGGACATATATATTCCAAACAATATGATAATCTCTCTAACCAAGGTAGTAGGGACGAGGAGTAAATGGAGGGAGTAGTAAAATTTTCTCCTCGTCCTGCGAGCCACCGCGCACGTGGGCGAGGGAGCGGGCGTAAGGCGTACAGTACTACTACTAGTAAGCAAGCTTCACCTCATCCTGTGAGCCACCGCGCCCGTGGGCGGGAGAGACAGCGTACTAAGCAAGCTTCTCCTTGTTTTGTGAGTTGACGGGACACATCAAAAGTACTCCAGTGTATAGAGCCTTGCCTCTAAGGTAGGCCCCACATGGTTTGCCTCTTTTTTAACATAACGCGTCAAGTCGTAATTTTTTTGTTCACCCGTGGTATACGATCCTCCCTCCATCTAGTGGACAACCAGTACACGTGTCAAATTACCACGTGGGCTGCCTTTTCATACAGAAATGAGCTCCACCGTGTACCCACGCGGGTGTGGTTGGGAAAGAGATGGGAGTATGTGCGCCGTGCGTGCACCTCTTCTATTCGTGCACGTCCCCCACCTACATGGGTGTGTGTGAGAGATACAAACCTAGACAAATGGCTTGTGCGTTCGTGAGTGTTTTTGTTTTGGGGGGGGGGAGGTTGATTTTGTGAATGTATTTGTGGGAATATGTGTCGATGACATCTCAAACAAAATTTTGCATGCAATGTGTGTGAAATAGGAATTTTTGGTTTTCCGGATTCTTTCATTAGAGATACTGCGGTTGCCACTCCCTTAGAGCTTGAGGAAGAAGATCTGCTCATCGTTTTCGTCCCTCACAATGAAGCGCTGAACCGTCGCACCACCTCCTTCGGTCCCGAGATCTGGTTAATGTACTTTGGCTTTCCTTATGATTACCAGACTGATTATTACATCAATAAGTCGCTTGGTGGTTTTGGTGCTCTGGTTTCTTGGTATAATCCCCGCCAAGATCGATGTTTCATGTTGATCAAAGCTAGAGTTCTGCGTCTGAACCTGGTGCCCAAAAGCTTTGTCGTTTGACAGCTAGGTGGGGCTCGTGACTGTTGGACCGTGCAGATCACAATCCTCCGAAGCAATGACTGGAATGGTGTTCTGCCTGAAGTCCTGCCTGCCGGGGAGGAACCCCCACCACCTGATGGCATCCCGCATCCTCAATTTGGCCCGGACCTGACTGCGGAACAACTGTATCAGCAGCAGGTGCACAATTGGTTTGTGCAGAATGCAGCACCTCCCAATGGCGCTCCAGGAGAGCCTGATGTGCAACAGGATCAGGACAATGCAGGGTGGGGCGCATGGCCTGCACCGGTTGCTCCTCCTCTGCCTCAGTTGCCGCCGTATCTTATGAACTTTCAAGCATGGCTCGTTGCACAGGGTCTGCAAGTGCAAGATGGTATTGTGCCCGATAATAACATCTCTGATAATGCTATGCAGGCGTGGCATGACACCAACACTTCTTCTTAAGGAGACTGAGACGAATTCGGACAGCTCTACGTTTGATCTGCTGGTGGTTCCTGGTCAGGAGTCTGCTATTGCTCCTTTGGTTGATGAATCGCTCACGATTTTAGTTGAACTCCATAACCATGGTCTGCGTTTTGGCCTCTTGGCTCATGGGGATGCTCTCATGGATTTACTATTGGAAAACACTATTCCTCGCCAGCAGCTTAACATTGCTATTTTCTCTGCCCTTCGCCCGATGATGGCTTCTTTTGCGCCTTGGCGTTCTGGTTTGGGTTTGCAGCAGATCTCTCTCCAGGTGGAGATCCAGGTTTCTTTGACTGGGGGAATATTCAGTTCTCACAGGTGGTACGTCAACAGGTACCTGCTTTTGCTATGTCTGAGCCTGTTCTGTTTGCTCTGCCTCAGTCACATTCAGATTTGGACTCTCTGGTTGACACACATGTGCCTTTAGCCACGCCGCCTCCGCTTCTTACTTGGGAGCCATCTAAATCCCTGGTGGCGCCAAGCAACTCTGTGGTTGAACAGCATGTTGACCATCTTGCTCTCTTAGTCACTTCTGCGGTCATCCCTGCTCCAGCTCTGTCGGATACTTCAGGAACCTCAATGGCCATGTCAGTTCAAGATCAGGGCGGCATGACCACTGCTAATTAGACTCAGAAACAACGCAAAGGTGAGATGCAAGCTACTGTTGATACATCCACTCTGCGACACAGTAACAGGAACAACAAATACGATGGATTCCGGGTTCCTCAGACTTCTGAGGCTCACCCTACCAAGTCCAAAGTCAAGCCTCACATAATCCCTTTTGCTGTTGTTAGAGCTTCGGAGCATACTTCCGGGGATGATTCCTCATCTGAGATATCTACTGTTGAAGTTGATGATGCTGCAGCTCCTCCGCCCACATCAATCCCTACTATGCAGGCAATTGGCATGAATCTCTGCATGATACCTGCTGAAGAACTATCTACTTCGGCCCTCTCTGAAGAGTAGTTTGATTTGCTTATCTTTGCTTTTGTCGTTGCTGAATCTTGATTACCTTTTCAATGCTTTTGCGTAATTGGAACGTACTATGCTGGAATGTACGTGGTCTTAATGCGCCCGATAAACACTTAGTGCTTGGCAATTCAATCAATACTAGTGGATGCGCGATCGTTTGTTTGCAAGAATCTAAAATGCCTTTCTTTGACTCTGCTATCTTGAAATCAATTTTCCCTTGGCGTTTTGATCAGTTTGCGTACATTCCCTCTCAAGGAGCATCGGGTGGAATAAAAACAGTATGGAATAGCAGTACCTTTACGGGCCGGGTCTTTTTATCTGAACAGTTTGCGTTAGGTGTTGAATTCACCTCCACGCAGTCCAATCATTGTTGGAAGCTCGTTAACGTATATGGCTGAGGGAGTCCTGGATTAGGGGGTGTCCGGATGGCCGGACTATACCTTCAGCCGGACTCCTGGACTATGAAGATACAAGATTGAAGACTTCGTCCCGTGTCCGGAGGGGACTTTCCTTGGCGTGGAAGGCAAGCTTGGCGATGCAGATATGTAGATCTCCTACCATTGTAACCGACTTTGTGTAACCCTAACCCTCTCCGGTGTCTATATAAACCGGAGGGTTTTAGTCCGTAGGACAAGATACAGAACAACAATCATACCATAGGCTGGCTTCTAGGGTTTAGCCTCTCCGATCTCGTGGTAGATCTACTCTTGTACTACCCATATCATCAATATTAATCAAACAGGACATAGGGTTTTACCTCCATCAGGAGGGCCCGAACCTGGGTAAAACTTCGTGTCCCTTGCCTCCTGTTACCATCCGGCCTAGACGCACAGTTCGAGACCCCCTACCCGAGATCCGCCGGTTTTGACACCGATATTGGTGCTTTCATTGAGAGTTCCTCTGTGTCGTCGCCGTCAGGCTTGATGGCTCCTACGATCATCAATAGCGATGCAGTCTAGGGTGAGACCTTCCTCCCTGGACAGATCTTCGTCTTCGACGGCTTCACACTACGGGCCAATTCACTTGGCCATCTGGAGCAGATCGAAAGCTATGCCCCTGGCCGTCAGGTCAGATTTGGAAGTTTAAACAACACGGCTGACATCCGCGGGGACTTGATCTTCGACGGATTCGAGCCACTGCCAAGCACGCCGCACTGTCACGACGAGCATGATCTAGCTCTGCCGCCGAACAGTGCCCTGGAGGCCGCACCCGCATCAGCTTCGACCCTTAATTCGGAGCCAACTGCACCGATCGAGGATGGGCGGTTGGACGCCGCCTCGGGGGCTGCGATCCCAACGGCGATCGAGCCGAACACCAGCCCCGCACTCTGCGAGACTCGTGACTCCAAGGAGCCGGACTCCTCTCCGGACTCCGAACCTTCCACGCCCCTGCTGATCAAATTCGATTGGGCGCCGATCATGGAGTTTACTGCCGCGGACATCTTTCAACACTCGCCTTTCGGCGATATTTTGAAGACACTAAAGTCTCTCTCTTTTTCAGGAGAGCCCTGGCCAGACTACGGTAAGCAAGGTTGGGATGCGGACGATGAAGAAATTCAAAGCCCACCCACCACCCACTTTGTAGCCACTGTCGACGATTTAACCGACATGCTCGACTTCGACTCCGAAGACATCGACGGTATGGATGCTGATGAAGGAGACGATGAAGAACCAGCGCCTATTGGGCCGTAGAAAGCCACCTCGTCATACGACATATACATGGTGGACACCCCAAAAGAAGGAGATGGCGATGGAACAGCGGAGGATGACCCCTCCAAGAAACAGCCTAAGCGCCGGCGTGAGCGGCGCCGCTCAAAATCCCGCCAAAGCAAATACGGTGATTCCAGCACGGGAAATAAAAAAACCCCGGAGAGGGCCAAAAAAACCCCCCCCCCCCAGCAAGATTCAGCACAGGAGGATGGAAAAACCAGCCCTCATGAGAGAGCGGCAGACAGAGAGGTCGAGGACGATAACTATATGCCTCCCTCCGAAGACGAGGCAAGCCTTGACGACGATGAATTCGTCGTGCCGGAGGATCCCATCGAGCAAGAGCGTTTTCAACGCAGGCTTATGGCCACGGCAAGAAGCCTCAAGAAAAAACAGCAACAACTTAGAGCTGATCAAGATTTGCTAGTCGACAGATGGACTGAAGTCCTTGCGGCCGAAGAGCATAAACTCGAACGCCCCTCCAAGAGCTACCCAAAGCGTAGGTTGCTACCCCGATTAGAGGAGGAAGCACTTAAACCTACATCACCAGCACTCGATACGGCCGACCGGCCACCTTATGGCCGCGACAGAGAGGCCTCTCGGCCCTCCACTCAAGCCGCACCCTGTACCAAGGCACGGGAAAATGCGCCAGACCTGCGAGATATGTTGGAGGACAAGGCAAGGCAAACAAGATCGATCTACGGATCGCGTGGGCGCCCCACGACTCGAGACGGTAACCGTCATGCCGGACACAAATCCGGCAGGGCCGAACACAGTAGACAAAGCTCATCGGAGCTACGTCGTGATATAGCCTAGTACAGAGGCGCCACACACCCACTATGC
Source organism: Triticum urartu (assembly GCF_003073215.2). Taxonomy (NCBI): domain Eukaryota; kingdom Viridiplantae; phylum Streptophyta; class Magnoliopsida; order Poales; family Poaceae; genus Triticum; species Triticum urartu. Next base: position 425,456,748 of record NC_053027.1, read on the forward strand.
TTCACAGACGAAGTAATGGATCATCAAATCCCCGAGGGTTTCAAACCCGTAAACATCGAATCATATGATGGCATAACAGATCCTGCAGTATGGATCGAGGATTATCTCCTTCATATCCACATGGCCTGCGGCGATGATCTCCACGCCATCAAATACCTCCCACTCAAGCTTAAAGGACCAGCTCGGCATTGGCTTAACAGCTTGCCAACAGGACCAATCAGTTGTTGGGAGGACCTGGAAGCTGCATTCCTCGACAATTTCTAGGGCACATATGTGCGACCACCAGACGCCGATGACCTAAGTCACGTAATTCAGCAGCCAGAGGAATCGGCCAGGCAATTCTGGACACGGTTCCTAACAAAGAAAAATCAAATAGTCGACTGTCCGGACGCAGAGGCCCTAGCAGCCTACAAGCACAATATCCGTGACGAGTGGCTTGCCCGGCACCTTGGACAGGAAAAGACGAAATCTATGGCAGCACTCACGACACTCATGACCCGCTTTTGCGCGGGAGAAGAAAGCTGGCTTGCTCGTAGCAACAATATGACCAAGAACCCTGGTAATTCGGATACCAGGGACAGTAGTGGCAGGTCGCGTCGCAACAAGCAGAAGCGCCGCATTAACGGCGACAATGCTGAGGATACGATAGTTAATGCCGGATTCAGAGGCTATAAATCCGGTCAGCGGAAAAAGGCATTCAAAAGAAATCCTAGGGGCCCGTCTAGTTTGGACCGAATACTCGACCACTTGTGCCAGATACATGGCACCCCCGAAAAACCGGCCACTCACACCAACAAGGATTGTTGGGTGTTCAAGCAGGCAGGCAAGTTAAATGCCAAAAATACCGACAAGGGGCTGCATAGCGATGACGACGAAGAGCCCCGGCCGCCGAAAAACAGTGGACAGAAGGGTTTTCCCCCACAAGTGCGGACGGTGAACACGATATACGCAATCCACATCCCCAAGAGGGAGCGGAAGCACGCATTGAGGGACGTATACGCGGTAGAGCCAGTCGCCCCAAAGTTCAACCCATGGTCCTCCTGCCCGATAACCTTTGATCGAAGGGACCATCCCACTAGCACCCGTCATGGCGGATTCGCCGCATTGGTTCTAGACCCAATTATTGACGGATTCCATCTCACTAGAGTCCTAATGGACGGCGGCGGCAGCCTGAACCTGCTTTACCAGGATACAGTGAGGAAAATGGGCATAGATCCCTCGAGGATTAAGCCCACCAAAACGACCTTTAAAGGCGTAATACCAGGTGTAGAGGCCAACTGTACAGGTTCAGTCACACTTGAAGTGGTCTTCGGATCTCTGGATAATTTCTGAAGCGAGGAGTTGATCTTCGACATAGTCCCATTCCGCAGTGGCTATCATGCACTGCTCGGGCGAACCGCATTCGCCAAGTTCAATGTGGTACCACACTACGCATACCTTAAGCTCAAGATGCCAGGCCCTCGAGGAGTAATTACGGTCAATGGAAACACCGAACGCTCCCTCCGAATGGAGGAGCACACGGCGGCCCTTGCAGCGGAAGTACAAAGCGGCCTCTCCAGGCAGTTCTCTAGTCCGGTCATTAAACGTCCGGACACCGTCAAGCGCGCCCGGAGTAACCTACAACAAGACCGCCTGGCACGTTCCAAGCAGGCGTAGCAATGCGGCCCCAACCCAGCCCTCGCAAAATGCGACACCAGTGCTTCGCGTACATAACTACGCTCTAGAAATACCATGGGTACAGGGGGAGGGGCACCATCACGGCACGCCCGAAACACAGCTTAAACCGCACCAGGGGCTGCCGATTTTTTAATTTTCTCTTACTTTCAGGACTCCATTCTTTGGAAGGCCTGTTCGGCAGTTTAATTGCCGCACAAACGATGCAAGAACCAGGGAAGCAGACAAGCCATGCCACATTACGGAACTCCCAGGTGGTCTCTATCACGAGCAATATACCTGTTTTGCATACCATTCCGCAGCCTGCCCCTGGAACGGACATGTTAAATAGGCCAACCTTTTGCTTCTCGCATTATTTGTATCGTTCTGCTTTGATCGCAGCCCTTTTTAATAAACAATGCATAGCTTTTGTCTATTTTTGCATTACTTTTTTTACAAATATATGTTCCTTAAAGACATGTTGCACCCGTACACTTTGGTACGGCCAAAATACGCCAGGGGCTTTAGTACCCCTCAATATGGTGTGAGAAGTCCGAACACTTTAACAAGTGCGGCACCCCGAACTTATAGCATTATATGCATCGGCTCCGAATCGTGTCTTGGGTCAATAGTTGGGTTTGCCCGGCTCCTATGTTTTGGTGCCTTACGTTCCGCTATATCGGCTAAGGTAGCACTAGGAGAACTACTGCAATTGTGCCCCAGTTGAGCTAGGTCGAGCACCTCAGTAAAGAAAGCTAAAACTGACTGTCATGATGAAGCGAGAGCTGGTCGCTGTTCGAGAGGTTTTTCGAGTCCCTAAAGACTTATGCCGCTTAGAGCGAGGAGTCGGCTCTGTCCGGCCAAGGCGTGGATAGCGCCCCGAACTCGGTCTTCCGAATACCAGGGGCTTCGCCGAAATTTAAAAGTATAGAATTCTATGGCTAAGTGAGAGTGTTCACGCATTATAGTCCGATTGCCTTGTTCATTGTGCTGAGCGCCTCCCTCGAAGGACCCAAACATGGGAAAAATAGCGCTCAGGTTTATCCCCGAACACCCCAGCACTAGCGGCATGGGGGCAGAAGCCGACGACTCGCCATCTCTCAGAATTGATAAACAGCCGCACAGAAGGTAATATTTTAAATTCCAACAGCATTGCTTAGTGCATATGAACAAGTTTTCAGCGCACAGGACAAAACGAGCGAGTTTTACTCAAAAATTACATCCCTGGAACATTCATCCGCCACAAGGCAGGCACCCTTCAGAACATCCTTATAATAATTCTCGGGCTTGCGATGCTCTTTCCCCGGCGGTGGCCTGTTTGAGGGAGTCCTGGATTAGGGGGTATCCGGATGGCCGGACTATACCTTCAGCCGGACTCCTGGACTATGAAGATACAAGATTGAAGACTTCGTCCCGTGTCCGGAACGGACTTTCCTTGGCGTGGAAGGCAAGCTTGGCGATACATATATGTAGATCTCCTACCATTGTAACCGACTTTGTGTAACCCTAACCCTCTCCGGTGTCTATATAAACTGGAGGGTTTTAGTCCGTAGGACAACATACAGAACAACAATCATACCATAGGCTAGCTTCTAGGGTTTAGCCTCTCCGATCTCGTGGTAGATCTACTCTTGTACTACCCATATCATCAATATTAATCAAGCAGGATGTAGGGTTTTACCTCCATCAAGAGGGCCCGAACCTGGGTAAAACTTCATGTCCCTTGCCTCCTGTTACCATCCGGCCTAGACGCACAGTTCGGGACCCCCTACCTGAGATCCGCCGGTTTTGACACCGACATTGGTGCTTTCATTGAGAGTTCCTCTGTGTCGTCACCGTCAGGCTTGATGGCTCCTACGATCATCAATAGCGATGCAGTCCAGGGTGAGACCTTCCTCCCCGGACAGATCTTCGTCTTTGGCGGCTTCGCACTGCGGGCCAATTCACTTGGCCATCTGGAGCAGATCGAAAGCTATGCCCCTGGCCGTCAGGTCAGATTTGGAAGTTTAAACTACACGGCTGACATCCGCGGGGACTTGATCTTCGACGGATTCGAGCCACTGCCGAGCGCGCCGCACTGTCACGATGAGCATGATCTAGCTCTGCCGCCGAACAGTGCCCTGGAGGCCACACCCGCATCGGCTTCGACCCTTAATTCGGAGCCAACTGCGCCGATCGAGGATGGGTGGTTGGACGCCGCCTTGGGGGCTGCGATCCCAACGGCGATCGAGCCGAACGCCAACCCCGCACTCCGCGAGACTCGTGACTCCAAGGAGCCGGACTCCGAACCCTCCGCGCCCCTGCCGATCGAATCCGATTGGGCGCCGATCATGGAGTTTACTGCCACGGACATCTTTCAGCACTCGCCTTTTGACGATATTCTAAAGACACTAAAGTCTCTCTCTTTATCAAGAGAGCCCTGGCCGGACTACGGTCGGCAAGGTTGGGATACGGACGATGAAGAAATTCAAAGCCCACCCACCACCCACTTTGTAGCCACTGTCGACGATTTAACTGACATGCTCGACTTCGACTCCGAAGACATCGACGGTATGGACGCCGATGAAGGAGACGATGAAGAACCAGCGCCTATTGGGCCCCAGAAAGCCACCCCGTCATATGACGTATACATGGTGGATGCACCAAAAGATGACGACGAGGAGCGGAAGGACGCACCGAAGGCTCGTTACCTCGAGAAGCAGTCAAAGCGGCGACGCAAGCACCGCCCCAAACCCCGCCTCGACAGAAATAACGATCACACAGACCCAGCACTGGAGCAGGGCGAACCGCTGCCGGACAACGGCAATCCGGATAATCAAACAGAACAAACAAATTCTATCAAGGATAATGGTCCGGACGACATAACGCCGGACAGGCACCCGGAGCAGCAGAATGCCCGTAAAAGGCTTGTTGCCACCGCGAGGAGTCTTAAAAAGCAGAAGCAAAGGCTCAAGGCTGCGCAAGACACACTCCGAATCAGATGGAGTAAAATACTCGACACAGCAGTGAGGTACGGCGACAATCGCCCCTCCAAGAGCTACCCAAAGCGGAAGCTGCTACCTGAATTCGATGAGGAGGCCTTAGACCCCCCACAACCAAATATCAAAGCAGCCACCTGGCCGGATAGACGACCCCTCTGCCAACACAGCGCGGCATACAACGCCACTCACAATACAACAGACCCTGGGGTCTGGATTTGAGGACTACATCCTTCATATCCATATGGCTCGACGAGATGATCTCCACGCCATCAAGTACTTACCCCTCAAGCTCAAAGGGCCCGCTCGTCACTGGCTTAAAGGCATCCCCGAAAGCTCCATTGGAAGCTGGGAAGAGCTCGAAGACACCTTTCGGGCAAATTTTCAAGGGACTTATGTCCGACCTCCCGATGCGGACGATTTGAGTCACATAACTCAACAGCCCGGAGAGTCAGCCCGAAAGCTTTGGAACAGGTTTCTTACTAAAAAGAACCAGATTGTCGACTGTCCAGACGCCGAAGCCTTGGCAGCTTTTAAGCATAGCGTCCGTGACGAATGGCTCGCCAGACACCTCGGCCAAAACAAGCCGAGAACGATGGCCGCATTAACAAGCCTCATGACCCACTTTTGTGCGGGCGAGGACAGCTGGCTAGCCAGATGCAGCACCAGCGACCCCAGTACATCTGAAGTTAGAGATGGAAACGGGAAATCACGGCGCAGCAGCAATAACAAACGTCGGAATAAAGAAGATAGCACGAAGAGCACGGCAGTAAATGCTGGATTCGAAAGCTCTCGGCCAGGTCAAAAGCCGCCCTCCAAAAGGCACCAAGGATGAACTGTCCAGCCTCAACAAAATTCTGGACCAGGTATGTCAGATCCATAGTACCCCTGGTAAACCTGCTAATCATACCCATAGAGAATGTTGGGTCTTGAAGCAGTCCGGCAAGCTCAACACCGTACACAAAGGGGAGGATACACCAAGTGAAGACGAGGACGAGCCTCCCAAGCAAGACACTGGGGAACAAAAGAAATTTCCACCAGAAGTCAAAATAGTAAACGTGTTACACGTGATCAAGGGAAAAAACAACGCGGAACTCCCAGGAAAACATACCCAAGTGCCTGTCACCGCGAAGTCTTGCCACTGGTCGTCTCAACCGATCACTTTCGACCATCGCGATTACTCAGCAAGTATCCGACATGCAGGATGGGCTGCCCTAGTATTAGACCCAGTAATTGACAGATATCACTTCACACGAGTCTTGATGGACGGTGGCAGCAATCTAAACCTAATATATCAGGATACAATCCGCGAGATGGGGCTAGACCCAACAAAAGTTCGCCATAGCAATACTACCTTTAAAGGAGTAACGCCAGGCCCAGGGGCTCATTGTACGGGCTCCCTCCTACTACAAGTTATATTCGGCTCCCCCGATAACTTCCGCCGCGAGCATTTAACCTTCCACATCGCTCCGTTCGAAAGTGGCTATCAAGCACTGCTCGGACGCGAAGCTTTCACTTGCTTTAATGCAATACCACACTGCGCCTCCCTCACACTCAAGATGCCCGGTCCACATGGCATCATCTCAGTGAACGGAAATATCAAGCGATCTCTGCACGCCGAAGAGAGTGCGGCTGCCTTGGCAGCAGCACACTAAAGGCGTCCGGACCAGCGAACGCATCCAATAGGTCATCAAGACCTCAGACACAACTAATCAAGTCCGGCGCCGCTATTTATACCGAATAAATGGTCACACCCCTATTTATCAATGCAAGGGGCTCAACGCACAGACAAGTGGCAATTTCTTCTCATCTTGAATTATACATGGTTTCTTTAAAAACTATCTTTTTGCACGACAACTTTTTTCACCTAAATTCCTCTCTTTTACAGACGATCATCGTGCTACACCCGTCCAGGATACGACACAACGGAGACACAGGCGCAGACGTGCAACAGGGACCTGCTCCAAGGATTCTTTTTAGATTAAGACCCTACGTAAACCTTTTTTACTGTCTCTTGTTGATACGTATCCACCATCGAGAAGGATGCTGACGTCTTGGCATGTGGCCACGCCAGAACAATGCACGTACCTGGACACAAGGGGCTTCTTACAAAGGCCATTATTTAGGCCCGATACCACAAAGACCGAATACCTTAGGGAGTGTTCAGCGTCGCGAGTTTGGCCCTATATGCATCAGCTCCGAATCATTGTCTTTGGTCAACTGTTGGGTTTGCCCGGCTCCTGTGTTTTGGTGCCTTACGTTCCGCTTTACCGGCTAAGGTAGCACCAGGAGAACTACTGCGATTGTGCCTTGGTTCATCCGGACAAGCACCTCAGTAGAGAAAGCCGAAAACTGACTGTCATGATATAGCGTGAGACTGGTCAACCACTCGGTGACCTGTTGGAATGTTAGAATTCCTCCGCCTTAACGAAGGGCCGTTTTTCGGCCAGGCATGTACTCACCCCGGGATCGGGAGAGTGCGGAGCCACCAGGGGCTATCTAGTAGCCCCACTGTCAAACTCCTATGGCTAAGTGAAAGTGCTAAAGCATTATAGTCTGGTTGCCTCGCTCGCTCCGCTATCACCTCCTTAATAGGACCAAGACATTGGGTTAAGTGTGAACACATGTTTTTTGCGAGCACCTCCGCATTATATGCATGGGGGTTGAAGCCAACGGCTGCAATCTTTCAGGTTATACACATGTATACATAAACGGCCGCCCAGGAGGCATCATATTACTTTCAGGCAAAAGTATAAAAATAGCCTTATAAAAATTCATAAAAGCGTTTCGCTTACAATGAGATTACATATCACTCAAACATGATATTTTTTCAGCACTGGGTCTCTATCAAACGAGCAACCTCAAGGACTTCTTCAAAGTAGTGCTCAGCAGCCATTTGACCTATGGCTGAATCCCGCGCCGCAACAGTGGTAGCATCCATCTCCGCCCAGTATGCTTTAACACGGGCAAAGGCCATCCGTGAGCCCTCTATGCACGTCGACCTCTTCATCGCATTAATGCACGGCACCACGTCAAGGAACTGTTGCACCAAGCTGAAATAGTTGTTCGGTTTCGGCCTTTCCGGCCATAGCTGATCCACAACAGACCTCATGGCGAGTCCGGACAACCTATTCAGTTCGGCCCATTCGGCTAGTTGGTCAGTCAATGAAAGCGAACGCTCGGGAGAATGGAATTGTGTCCAAAACAGCTGGTCCACTTCACGGTCCGTCTGACCCTGGAAGTACTTGGCCGCATCGGCAGAGCTCTCCGCCAAATCCATATACACATCCTCCGAACTCCACAGCCGATCCAGAGAGGCATACCGTGGATCTCCGAACTTCCTCCGCAACATAAAGGATTTCCCAGCTAGAATATCCCCGGCTTCCTGCAGCTCCTCCTTCTTCGCCCTCATAGCAGAGCGGATGTCTTTTCTCGTCGCAGCAGCCTTCTCAAGGTCCGATGCTTTCGCTAGGTTTTCCTTTTCAAGAACCCGGCAACGGTCGGCGGCGGCTTTTAATTCTATGGCCATCTTATCTCGGCTCTCGCCATGCGCGGCCTTCTCGGCTTTCAACTCTTCGGTCGCCTTCAAAGCAGCCGCATTATCAAACCTCGCTTGTTCCTTGGCTCGGGCAAGTTTTGCCCGCAAGGCTTCCACAGTGCCAGCTCCATCTGCAGTCACAACATATTAAAGATACTGGCATCATGCTGCTCTTACTATGTGGCGTTTACTAGATAATGACACTTACGCTGTGCCTCGTCAACCCTTTTGTTAACAAGCTCGATGTCGGCGTCTGCCGCATCCAACTGCCGTTTTAAATGGGCAAACTCGCTAGTCCGGCTAACCACCGGAGCTTCCATCACCTGCACATAGAGGTAGTATGGTTATTACCTGGGAATATGATCCTCTGTTCGTCGTTGTTTCCGACAACAACCAGAGTCTCAGGGGCTACTATCTACACAGGGCACACCTAGCATGTGCAGGACTATCATACATTATTTTATGTACCTCAAAGCCTATCAGTAGACTCATAAAAGCTTCATGCAATCCGCTTTCGGTGGATGAGATTCTCTCCATCGCCGTATTCATCAGCACACGGTGTTCATCTGAGATGGCCGCTCGCCCCACCAACTCCCTCAGAACATCCGATCGCACACCAGACGGTGTCGGACTCTTTTGTCCGCTCTCTCTGGGAGCCGGACACTGGGAGCTTCGGGGGTCAATAGGATTATCTTTTGGCCTCACCGGACTCGGAGAGGCCCTCCGCGACGACACTTCGGGGTCGCCCGCTTCTGGAGCGGAGGAGTCCGGAGGAGGCGTTTCGCTCTCCATCATCTTTGGAAGAAGATCCCCCAAAGACGAGCTCATTTGAGAGGGGCTAAGGCCCGAACTGCAAAGATATATGCGATGGTTATTTTCTCAGAAGAAAAAGATGGCATACCTGTACTATTAAAGTATTTTGGGTCACTTACGACTCGCTGGAGAATTGATCCCCCCGCGGACTTTGTGCGGCAAAAGCATCCCCCCAAGGTAGGACCCTCTATGGGGGACTTCTTCTCCCGTTTGGAAGCTTCGGCTTCCGAATCCCCGGGCGCAGTCCTTTTCCTCCTCCGGTCGTCTTCCGTCATGGAGACGCTCGCTCCCTCGGTTAGAATGGGCAGCGTTGGGGGCCCACGTCCGCCCGTATTATCCTCCCCAGTATCTTCCTTCAAGGGCTCCGGGCAAGGTGCGACCTAGAGCATCTTTTCCAATACCGGATTGTCCAAACCCTCAGGGAGGGGGGCCGAACACGGAATCAACTTCACCTTTGCTAGCCAGTCCTGGTCAAAAAGCGAACTCTCAGAAATAACTTCGTAACAAATGAGAGATAGTATGTTTGGCCGGAAGATTCCTTACCTGTTCGGCGGCGCGGTTACTGCTCAGGCCCACGTCCTCGGTGATTTCCGGACACTCTACCTGAGGTCCGAAGAATGACTTGTACATCTCCTCATGCGTCAGGCTGAGGAAATTTTGGATAACACGCGGTCCCTCGGGATTGAACTGCCACAAGCGAAGGGGCCGGCGTTTGCAAGGCTGGACTTGACGAACCAGCATAACTTGTATTACCGCAACCAAATTAAAATCTCCATTGAAGAGATCTCGAATGCGGCTTTGTAGTATAGGCACGTCCTTGGCTGGACCCCAGCTCAGGCCTCTGCTGATCCATGATATCAGTTGTGGTGGAGGGCCCGAGCGGAAAACAGGGGCGGCCGCCCACTTGGCACTTCTAGGAGCCGTGATGTAGAACCACTCCTGTTGCCACAATTCAGACACCTCTGGAATGGAACCTTTGGGCCATGAAGCTCCCGTCATCTTGCATATTGAGGAACCTCCACACGCCGCATGTTTCCCCTCGATCATCTTCGGCTTTACTTCAAAGGTCTTGAGCCACATGCCAAAGTGAGGGGTAACCCGGAGGAAGGCCTCACACACGACAATAAACGTCATAATATGTAGAAAGGAGTCTGGAGCTAGATCATGGAAATCTAGCCCGTAATAAAACATCAAACCCCTGACGAAAGGATCCAGAGCAAGGCCTAGACCTCGGAGGAACTGGGAGACGAACACGACGTTCTTGTTGGGTTCGGGGGAGGGGACGGCCTACCCTCGGGCAGGCAGCCGATGCAAAATCTCGGCGGTCAGATATCTGGCCTCCCTCAACTTTTTGATGTCTTCTTCCATGACGGAGGAAGGCACCCATCGGCCTTGAAGGCTAGATCCGGACATGATTGAAGGTTCGGAGCACCTGACCTGAACTTTGGGTGTTTGAGCTTGAGGTGGGGGGAGGATTCGATTGAGCATGGGAGGGACAAAATAAAAGCCTTGTCCCTTTATAAAGAGGGTGGATATCAAGCGTCCTCTCCGTGGCCGTTTGGAATTGCCTATAGTCTAGGAGTCCTAGAAGCGGTTGAGTTACCCACGCCCGTATTGATGAGAATCCCGGAATAAGGGGACACGATCTCTGCTCTAACAAAGACGTGCCAAGGAAACCACCTCGCATGACGCGCTGAGGTGGCACAATAAAATAATTTGAATAAAGGCTTGGCTGTGGTGCGATGTTACACTACGGAATACGTCAGCAGATTAGATTTGTGTAAATATTATTCTCTCTATGGCAATATGTGGAAACTTATTTTGCAGAGCCGGACACTATCTTTGTGTTCAAAATCTTCTATGAAGTACTTGGAGGAGGAACCCGCCTTGCAATGCCGAAGACAATCTGCGCGCCGGACTCGTCGTCCTTGAAGCCTGGTTCAGGGGCTACTGAGGGAGTCCTGGTTTAGGGGGTATCCGGATGGCCGGACTATACCTTCAGCCGGACTCCTGGACTATGAAGATACAAGATTGAAGACTTCGTCCCGTGTCCGGAACGGACTTTCCTTGGCGTGGAAGGCAAGCTTGGCGATACATATATGTAGATCTCCTACCATTGTAACCGACTTTGTGTAACCCTAACCCTCTCCGGTGTCTATATAAACTGGAGGGTTTTAGTCCGTAGGACAACATACAGAACAACAATCATACCATAGGCTAGCTTCTAGGGTTTAGCCTCTCCGATCTCGTGGTAGATCTACTCTTGTACTACCCATATCATCAATATTAATCAAGCAGGACGTAGGGTTTTACCTCCATCAAGAGGGCCCGAACCTGGGTAAAACTTCATGTCCCTTGCCTCCTGTTACCATCCGGCCTAGACGCACAGTTCGGGACCCCCTACCTGAGATCCGCCGGTTTTGACACTGACACCGTCCTTCACAAGCTTCTCAGCATCCAGTTTGCCCCAGTGCACCTTAGCACGGGCAAGGGCCCTACGGGCACCTTCAATGCAGACGGAGCGCTTGATGACTTCGAGCCATGGACAGGCCCCCACCAGCCACCGCACTAGCCCAAAATAGCTCCCAGGCAGAGCCTCTCCAGGCCACAGCCGAACTATGAGGCCTTTCATGGCCTGTTCGGCCGCCTTGTGGAGCTCGACCAGTTGCTTCAGCTGGTCGCTCAGGGGCACGGGGTGTCCAGCCTCAGCATACTGGGACCAGAACACCTTCTCTGTCGAGCTGCCCTCCTCGGCTCGATAGAATGCGGCGGCATCGGACACGCTACGGGGAAGATCTGCGAATGCCCCTAGAGAGCTCCGGATTCGGGTAAGTAACAAGTAACTCACGTTTACGTGTTTGCTTTGCATAAAGAATGCCTTACCCGCCGCTATCTTTTTCACCGCATCCAACTCCTGGAGGGTCTTCTAGGATTCGTCCTTGGCAGACTTCGCATTTTCAATAGCCATCACGAGCTCGGACGCTCGTGTTTTTGAGTCAAGCTCCAAACTCTCATGTTTCTTCATGAGAGCCTGGAGCTCTTGCCGCACCTTGCCAACCTGGGCCTCATACTTGTCCCGCTCGGTGCGCTCCGTGGCCGCCCTCTTCTCGCCCTCAACTAGCGCTTGCTTAAGGGTCGCCACCTCAGACATGGCCCCTACAATAGCCATGATAATCCTGTCATTTTCTGCAATTGCCCTTTTTTATATATACTTAAACAAGGTATTTCTTACCTTCATTGTCCTCAAGCTGCTTCTTGGCACGCCCGAGCTCTTGCTCGGACCGCTCGAGGTTCTGCTTTAGCGTGTCCACTTCCGCAGTCAGTGCGGCGGACGCCAGCAGAGAAGCCTGCGTACGCATATTGACTCCTTTTTGTTAGACTCCTGCGAATTTTACTTGATCCTCTATTCGACTTTTCTTCCCGAACGCCAAACAGAGCATCAGGGGCTACTGTCTATGCGGTAATATTATTTACACATTCTTTACTTACCTCAAAGCCTGTTAAAAGGCTAGTACAAGCTTCAGTCAGTCCGCTCTTGGCGGACTGAACCTTCTGGACCACTGCACTCATAATGGTGCGGTGCTCCTCGTCGATGGAGGCGCCTTTGAGCACCTCCAACAGATTGTCCGGTGCCTCCGGTTGGATGGGGGTCACCGGCACGGTGGGCTTGCTCCTCTTGGAAGGAGGTCCCCCGCCGGACTCTGGAGCCTTTGAAGGTTCCGGAGCGGTGTCCGTCCTAGAGCCGGACTTGGAGCCTTGGGGGGTTTTATCCCCTTTACTCCTGGAGTCCGGGAGGTCGCCTTGCGGCGCCTCCAGGACCACCTCCTCCTAGCTTGGAACCTATTGGGACAACACTTCGGCGTCGTCCGTAGGGCGGGGGGAGGAGGCCGTCAGAAGCGAATTCACATCCGACGAGTCCAGTGAACCGCTCGATGTCGCGTCGAGCCGGTCTTTGGGTGGGCTGCATAATCATATTCGACATAAGGGAAAGCTGTGCAATAAAGGAATACTATGAATTACTCTGGTATCCGGATACTTACGATTTCGCCAAGGGCTTGGCCCTGAGCGGCCACTCCTCTCCGATGTCGTCGACGTCGGTGGAGTAGTCCGGGGGAAGGGTTCTCCCCTTCTTGGACACTTCGGCCTCCCCAGTGAGGGCGGCCTTCCTTTTCTTCTCTGCTCCCGCTGGGGGGGAGAGGTCTCTTCTTCCTCCTCCTCGTCTTCACGGGAGGAATGCGCCTTGGAGTCGTCGGATGATGAACCCGACACCTCCTGGCGCCGGGCACTCTTTCGAGTCCCCGTGGCCTTCTTCGTGGCCTTCTTCTCCAGCACCACATGGGGTGCCAAAACCAGCAGCTTCGCCAAGCGGGCATCGGCTGGGTCTTTGGGCAAAGGAGCCGGACAGTCGATCTGTCCGGACTTCGCCTGCCAAACCTATCAAAGGTAAGGGAGCTTAGATACCGCATAGAGTTAAACTATGAAAAACTAATACCCTGTAAAAGGTACAAACAACTTACCGCGCTAGCGCGACGCTGCGCGCTGAATCCACGATCCTCGGTAGCGGATGCGGGAGCCTCGGCGCCCTTGAAAAGCACCTTCCAGGCATCTTCGTACATCGTGTCGAAGAGCCTGCTCATAGTTCGGTGCTGCGCCGGGTTGAACTCCCACAGATTAAAGGCTCGTTGTTGACACGGGAGGATCCGGCGGATGAGCATAACCTGGACTACATTGAAAAGCTTGAGCTGCTTGTCCACCAGGGTTTGGATGCATGTTTGCAGTCCAGTCACCTCTCCTTTGCTGCCCCACGACAGGCCCGTCTCTTTCCAGGACGTGAGCCGCGTTGGGGGTCCAGACCGGAACTCGGGGGTTGCGACCCACTCAGGGTCGCGCGGCTCAGTGATGTAAAACCACCCCGATTGCCACCCCTTCAGGGTCTCCACATAGGAGCCCTCGAGCCATAAGACGTTGGGCATCTTGCCAACCATGGCGCCTCCGCACTCCGCCTGGTTGCCGCACACCACCTTCGGCTTGACATTGAAAGTCTTGAGCCATAGGCCGAAATGGTGGCGGATGCAGAGGAAAGCCTCGCACACGACGATAAACGCTGAGATGTTGAGGATGAAGTTCGGGGCCAGATCATGGAAATCTAGGCCGTAGTAGAACATGAGTCCCTGGACGAATGGGTGGATAGGAAAGCCTAGTCCGCGGAGGAAGTGGGGAAGGAACACTACCCTCTCATGGGGCCTTGGGGTGGGGAGGAGCTGCCCCTCTTCGGGAAGCTGGTACGCGATGTCGTTAGACAAGTATCCGGCCTTCCTCAGTTTTTTGATGTGTCCCTCCGTGACGGAGGAGACCATCCACTTGCCTCCCGCTCCGGACATGGCTGGAGAAGGTTGAGGTGGGGAGTGCGGACTTGGGCACTGGAGCTCGAGTGCGCGAAAATCGATAGGCAAAGGAGGAAGAAGGCGTAGGTGAAAAGGTGGATCCTTATCCCCTTATATGGGTGGACGCAACTACATGTCCCCACCAGCCTGGTAAAACTCGCTTATCTCCAAGCGCCGCAATCAATAGCGCGGTTGGGTTACCCATGCCCGTATTGATGAGAATCCTGGAATAAGGGGACACGATCTCTGCTTTAACAAGACGTGCCAAGGAAACCGCCTCGCATGACGTGCTGAGGTGGGATAATAAAACGATTCGGATAAAGGCTTGGCCGTGGTGTGTCACACTACGGAATACGTCAACAGATTAGATTTGTGTAAATATTATTCTCTCTATGGCAATATGTGGAAACTTATTTTGCAGAGCCGGACACTATCTTTGTGTTCAAAATCTTCTATGAAGTACTTGGAGGAGGAACCCGTCTTGCAATGCCGAAGACAATCTGCGCGCCGGACTCGTCGTCATTGAAGCCTGGTTCAGGGGCTACTGAGGTAGTCCTGGATTAGGGGGTGTCCGGATGGCCGGACTATACCTTCAGCCGGACTCCTGGACTATGAAGATACAAGATTGAAGACTTCGTCCCGTGTCCGGAGGGGACTTTCCTTGGCGTGGAAGGCAAGCTTGGCGATGCGGATATGTAGATCTCCTACCATTGTAACCGACTTTGTGTAACCCTAACCCTCTCCGGTGTCTGTATAAACCGGAGGGTTTTAGTCCGTAGGACAAGATACAGAACAACAGTCATACCATAGGCTAGCTTCTAGGGTTTAGCCTCTCCGATCTCGTGGTAGATCTACTCTTGTACTACCCATATCATCAATATTAATCAAGCAGGACATAGGGTTTTACCTCCATCAAGAGTGCCCGAACCTGGGTAAAACTTCGTGTCCCTTGCCTCCTGTTACCATCTGGCCTAGACGGATAGTTCGGGACCCCCTACCCGAGATCCGCCGGTTTTGACACCGACAATGGCCCTTGTGAGGGTGAGCATCGCGTCATGTTCACAAATTGGCTTTTTGATTTGAATATACCCTCTGCTGAAGACTGGTTATTACTAGGCGATTTCAATTACATTCGTTCACCTGACAATCGCAACAAACGAGGTGCAAATGTCCAAGACATGTTCACTTTCAACGACTTTATTCGGGAACAAAACCTAACTGAATTACCCATTAAGGGGCGTGCTTATACTTGGTCGAATATGCAGCTTCAGCCACTCCTGGAGCAACTCGATTGGTTCTTCACCACATTGAATTGGACTATTACATTTCTCAACACCTTGGTGAATCCTCTAGGCAAACCTGTTTCTGACCATACTCCATGTTCTGTGGTCATCCAAAGTTCAATCCCAAAAAGCAAACTCTTCAGGTTCGAAACATATTGGCTTGCTCATCCTGGGTTTATGGAGGTCGTTGAACATGCTTGGAACAAACCTATCAGATTCAATAAGAACCATAATTGCGCGGCAAGAATCGGGCAAAAGCTCAAGACAGTTCGTCATGCTCTCAAGCAATGGAGCAAGAAAATTTCTCGCCTTAAAATAGCCATTGAAAACACCAATAAAGCTCTATTGGAGCTTAACAATATTGAGGATCGTCGGACTCTGACCACACCAGAAAGAAACTTTCGACGCATTCTCAAAAATCACTTGCTCCGGCTCCTGCAATATCAAAAAGATTACTGGAAAAAGAGGTGTACGATCAGATGGATTCAGTTTGGTGACGAGAATTCCAAGTTCTTCCAAACCATTGCCACCGAACGCTTCAGAAGAAACTGCATTAGTTTACTCAAAACCTCTGCTGGAGTGGAAATCACTGACCATGCAGGGAAAGATCCCATTTTATTCGAAGCGTTCAAAGGACGAATGGGCCAAGCAAATCCTCAGCCTATGAAATTCAACATAGAAACCTTGCTGAAGGAGGATGTGGATTTCTCGGATCTCATTGCACCATTCACTCACAAAGAAATTGATGATGTGGTGTCTGAAATGCCACCTGATCGGGCCCTTGGCCCTGATGGCTTTAATGGAGCCTTCTTAAAAGCATGCTGGCCAATCATTAAAAATGATTTCTATCTTCTTTGTGATGAGTTTCATCAAGGCGGCCTTAATCTTGAAAGCATTAATGTAGGTTTTATCACTCTGATCCCCAAGGTTAATTCGCCTGAATGTGTTAATGACTTCCAGCCGATCACGCTCCTTAACTGCCGTTTGAAGTTGATCACTAAAATTCTGGCGAATAGACTCCAAAAAATCATCCTCCGAATTGTGCACCGAAACCAATATGGTTTCCTTCGTGGCAGATCGATCCATGACTGCCTTGCCTGGGCTTTCAAATATATTCACCAGTGTCAGGCCTCCAAATGAGAGATTGTTCTCCTCAAACTAGACTTTGCGAAGGCGTTTGACACGGTCGAGCACTCTGCCATGCTCCTAATTCTGAAGAGCATGGGTTTCCCGCCAAAATGGCTTGCTTGGATGGAGAGCATCTTTTCGTCAGGCAAATCTTCTGTGCTACTGAATGGGGTGCCAGGTCGACAGTTTCTGTGTAAATGTGGGGTTCGTCAAGGAGATCCGATGTCTCCCCTATTATTCGTCCTTGTCGTTGATCTACTTCAAAGTGCTATCAATGCAGCGCTCCAGCAGGACTTGATCAAACATCCCATCCCTCCTACTGGTGACGCTAAATACCTTGTAATCCAGTACGCTGACGACACAATTATTGTCCTTCCGGCCTGCGTAGACCAAGCAGCTAGGATCAAATCAATCCTCGAAGATTATGCCACCTCTATTGGCTTGAAGATCAACTTCCATAAATCCACACTTTGTGTCAATTAATACGCCGTCGAGCAAGTGCAATGACCTGGCCAACCTTTTTGGATGCACACAGGCCAGCATGCCCTTTACTTATCTTGGTCTGCCCCTTGGCACCACCCGACCCTCAGTTCTCGATCTGACGCCATTCATCTGCAAAGCTGAAAGGAAAATCACTGCTGTGATGTCCCTAATGTCCTACGCGGGCAAGCTAGCGTTGGTAAACTCGCTCATCACCTCGATGGCTATCTATCCCATGGGAACTCTTAGATTGCCACCAAAGATTCTTGCTCAACTTGATAAAATCCGCAGACACTGCCTTTGGAACAAACGCACGGCTGATGGTGATAAACAGAACTCTTTGGCTGCTTGGGACATGGTGTGTCGACCCAAAAAGTGTGGTGGCTTGGGTGTCCTTGATCTTAAAATTCAAAATGACGGCTTTTGCTCAAATTCCTGCATAAATTCTACAACAGAATGGATGTCCCCTGGGTTCGGCTCATATGGGAAACCTACTATGTTGACTCCATCCCACATGCTTCGGATAGTTGTGGCTCTTTTTGGTGGTGTGACCTAGCAAATCTTATGCCAATCTATCATGGCATTTCTCAGGTACAAATTAAACGTGGCGCTTCTGTCCTATTCTGGAAAGACAACTAGAACTAGTCCATCTTGGCAGAACAATATCCACGCACTTTCTCTTATGTCCTTAACAAGGATTGTCTATGCAAGGGTTTTTGACTGCCCATGCCCTTCACGAAACCTTTCATCTACCACTCTCGCTGCAAGCTCATGACGAACTCAAGCTCCTCCAAACTGATATGGTTGCGGTGACTTTGGAAGATCATGATGATGTTTGGTCCTATTGTTGGGGATCAACTGTGTTCAAAACCACGGCCTACTATCAGTTTGGTTTCCGAGATGTGGTTGCTCACGTGGCTTTCAAGTGGCTCTGGAAGACTACATGCATACCCAAAATCAAAGTCTTTGGTTGGTTTTTACTTTCAGACCGTCTCAACACGAGGAATATGCTCAAGCGGCGTCACTACAATATTGGTAACAATTTTGACTGTTTACTTTGCGGGCATCATATCAAAGAAACGGTGGAGCATCTCTTCTTTCGTTGCACCTTTAGTAGGGAATGTTGGAGTTTGCTACGTATATCTTGGGCTACACAAGGAGATAGGTTGCAGCTGGTGGAGAACCTAAAGACACAACACCCACGCAAGATGATCATGGAAGTATTTCTCACTGCTGCTTGGAGCCTTTGGAATTGGAAGGAACGCAATAATAATTACTTTAGGCATGTGTCACCCTCCATTTCTTCTTGGTTCAGTAGATTCAAGGAAGACTTTGGCAATATTAGATAAGACTACCTAGTGAAAAGAGACATGTTGTCTCTTCCTTCTTGGAAAGTCTGCCTCAGCATAGTTAGGGTTGTGTTTTGGATCTAACCCCCCCCCCACACACACACACACTCCCTTGTAAATATCACCATGTAACTGTTCTTTTGGTTACTTATATATACATGCAGTAGGAGCCTTTCCTATTGTCTTAACCTTCGAAAAAAATGGAGGCCTATCCATATCATATATAGAGGGCCAGGCGATCCACGAGAAGAGAGGGAGGGGTCATAGATATCGATAGAGTCGAAGAGAGGATCAAGTGGGTGGGTGCAAGATCGATGAAGAGAGCCATCGAAATTGTGTGTGTGTGCAAGTCAAAGATATAGGGCGACTGACCTACAGGAACGTCAGAGGGCACATGTCAAGTTTGTGTGTGGCAGGGAGACATGACTAGAGCGCTCGATGTATCAGTGTGTGTGGGGGAGAGGGGGGGAGGGGTAGGCAGAGGCCTAACTATAGAGGTAGAACGACTCGTGTATGTGTTGAGAAGGAGAGACCCAGCTATGTCTTGAGTGACATTGGTCGACATCCATACATAACTGAAGGACGGGAAATAGGATGGGACAAAAAGAGAGAGGAGAGAGAGAGAGGGAGGGAGAGGGGTAGAGTGTTGGATGGGTGATGGAGTTGCTTCTCGAAGATGGCGGGAGAGGCCTACTAGACAAACTGAGGGTGGAACTGCAATATTATCAATAAGAGTGGGGATGTGTTTCCATGTGTGCCTGTGCGTGATAGATCTGTCGGGACGCATCCATGGATGATGATGGGGAACCATGTGTGAGGGAGTCCTGGATTAGGGGGTCTCTGGACAGCCGGACTGTTGGACTATGAAGATACAAGATTGAAGACTTCGTCCCGTGTCCGGATGGGACTCTACTTGGCGTGGAAGGCAAGCTAGGCAATACGGATATGTATATCTCCTCCTTTGTAACCGACCTTGTGTAACCCTAGCCCCCTCCGGTGTCTATATAAACCGGAGGGTTTTAGTCCGTAGGACAACATACAATCATACCATAGGCTAGCTTTTACAATTTAGCCTCTCCGATCTCGTGGTAGATCAACTCTTGTACTACTCATATCATCAAGAATAAATCAAGTAGGACGTAGGGTTTTACCTCCATCAAGAGGGCCCGAACCTGGGTAAAACAACGTGTCCCCTGCCTCCTGTTACCATCCGGCCTAGACGCACAGTTCGGGACCCCCTACCCGAGATCCGCCGGTTTTGACACCGACATTGGTGCTTTCATTGAGAGTTCCTCTGTGTCGTCGCCATTAGGCTTGATGGATCCTTGAATCATCGATAGCGATGCAGTCCAGGGTGAGACTTTTCTCCTCGGACAGATCTTTGTGTTCGGTGGCTTCGCACTGCGGGCCAACTCGCTTGGCCATCTGGAGCAGATCGAAAGTTACGCTCCTGGCCACCAGGTCAGGTTTGGAAGCTTAAACTACACGGCCGACATCCGCAGAGACTTGATCTTCGATGGATTCGAGCCCCTGCCGAGTGCACCACACGGCTTTGATGAGCATGATTTAGCTCTGCCATCGGACAGTGTTCAGGAGATCGCACCGGCAACCGCTCTGACCCTCAATTCGGAACCAGTTGCGCCATCCATGGACGGGTGGATAGACCCCGCCACAGAGGCCGTATCCTCAGCGGCGATCGAGCCGAATATCGACCTTACCTTTCACGAGAGTCGTGTTGCCGAACTGCCGGATCCTTCTTCGGCCACGGACTCTGAACCGCCCGCGCCCGTGCCTATCGAATCTGATTGGGCGCCGATCATGGAGTTTACCTCCGCAGATATCTTTCAGCTCTCGCCCTTCAGCGACATACTGAACTCATTAAGGTCTCTCTCCTTGTCAGGAGAGTCCTGGCCGAACTACGTCCGGCAAGATTGGGATGCGGATGACGAAGAAATTCGCCGCCCACCCACCACCCACTTAATAGCCACTGTCGACGACTTAACCAACATGCTTGACTTCGATTCCGAAGACATCGACGGTATGGATGACGATGTGGGAGACGAAGAGGAACCACTGCCCACAGGGCACTGGACAACCACCTCATCATATGATATATATATGGTGGACACACCCAAAGAAGGCAATGGCGACGAGACAGCGGAGGATGACCCCTCCAAGAAGCAACCCAAGCGCCGACATCAGCGGCGCCGCTCTAAGTCCCGCCAAGGCAAAAGCGGTGATACTAGCACCGGAGATAATAACACTTCGGACAGTGCCGAAGACAACAACAATACCCTCCAGCAAAATTTAGAGCAGGAGGATGGAGAAGCCAGCCCTCCCGAGAGAGCGGCAGATGGAGAGGCGGAGGATGATAATTACATGCCTCCCTCCGAAGACGAGGCAAGCCTCGACGATGAAGAATTCGTCGTGCCTGAGGATCCCGTCGAACAAGAGTGCTTCAAGCGCCGGCTTATAGCCACGGCAAATAGCCTTAAGAAAAGCAACAGCAGCTTCAAGCTGATCAAGATTTGATAGCTGACAGATGGACCGAAGTCCTTGCGGCCGAGGAATATAAACTCGAACGCCCCTCCAAGAGTTACCCAAACCGTAGGTTGCTACCCCGACTGGAGGAGGAAGCACTCAAACCCACATCTCCAACATATGATGCGGCTGATCGGCCACCTCGTGGCCGCGACAGAGAGGCATTTCAACCAAAAGCTCAGCCTGCACTCTGACGCCACTCACATAAAAATGTCAAGGCATGGGGAAATACGCCAGACCTGCGAGATGTATTGGAGGACAAAGCAAAACATGCAAGATTGATCTACGGATCACGAGGGCGCGCCACTATGCGAGACGATAATCATCATGCCGGATACAGTAAAAGTAAGTCCGGCCGGGCCGAACACAGCGGGCAAGACTCATTTGAGCTGTGTCGTGATATAGCCCAGTACAGAGGCGCCGCACACCCCTTATGTTTCACAGACGAAGTAATGGATCATCAAATCCCAGAGGGTTTCAAACCCGTAAATATAGAATCATACGACGGCACAACAGATCCTGCGGTATGGATCAAGGATTTCCTCCTGCACATCCACATGGCCCGCGGTGATGACCTACACGCCATCAAATACCTCCCACTCAAACTCAAAGGGCCAGCTCGGCATTGGCTCAACAGCTTGCCAGCAGAGCCCATTGGCTGTTGGGAAGATCTGGAAGCCACATTCCTCGACAACTTTCAGGGCACTTATGTGCGACCACCAGATGCAGATGACTTGAGCCACATAATTCAGCAGCCAGAGGAATCGGCCAGGTAATTCTGGACACGGCTCCTAAGAAAGAAAAATCAAATCGTCGACTGTCCGGATGCAGAGGCCCTAGCAGCTTTTAAGCACAACATCCGCGACGAATGGCTCGCCCGACACCTTGGCCAGGAAAAGCCGAAATCTATGGCAGCCCTCATGACACAAATGACCCGCTTTTGTGCGGGAGAGGACAGCTGGCTGGCTCGCAGCAATAACATATCAAAGAACCATGGTACTTCGGATACCATGGACGGCAACGGCAGGTCACGTCGCAACAAACATAAGCGCCGCATTAACAGCGACAATACCGAGGATACGGCAATCAATGTCGGATTCAAAGGCTCTAAACCCGGTCAGCGGAAAAAGCCATTCAAAAGAAGCACTCTGGGCCCATCCAGTTTGGACTCTATACTCGATCGCTCGTGTCAAATACACGGCACCGCCGACAAGCCAGCCAACCACACCAACAGGGATTGTTGGGTGTTCAAGCAGGCCGACAAGTTAAATGCCGAAAACAAAGATAAGGGGTCACATAGCGATGACGAGGAGGAGCCCCGGCAGCCGAACACCGGAGGACAGAAGAGGTTCCCCCCACAAGTGCGGACGGTGAACATGATATACGCAACCCACATCCCCAAGAGGGAGCGGAAGCGTGTGCTAAGGGATGTATATGCGTTGGAGCCACTCGCCCCAAAGTTCAACCCATGGTCCTCCTGTCCGATCACCTTCGATCGCAGGGACCACCCCACTAGTATCCGTCATGGCGGATTCACTGCACTGGTCCTCGACCCAATCATTGACGGATTTCACCTCACTCGAGTCCTTATGGATGGCGGTAGCAGCCTGAACCTGCTCTACCAGGACACGGTGTGCAAAATGGGTATAGACCCCTCAAGGATCAAACCCACAAAAACGACCTTTAAAGGCGGCATACCAGGTGTAGAGGCAAATTGCACAGGCTCAGTCACACTGGAAGTGGTCTTCAGATCCCCGGATAACTTCCGAAGCGAAGAGCTAATCTTCGACATAGTCCCGTTCCGTGGTGGCTATCATGCACTGCTCGGGCGAACCGCATATGCGAGATTCAATGTGGTACCGCATTATGCATATCTCAAGCTCAAGATGCCAGGACCTCAGGGGGTCATCACATTCAATGGAAACACAGAGCACTCTCTCCGCACGGAGGAGCACACTGCGGCCCTCGCAGCAGAAGCGCAAAGCAGCCTCTTAAGGCAATCCACCAGTCCGGCGATTCAAGACCCGGACACCTTCAAGCGCGCCCGGAGTAATCAGCAACAAGACCGCCTGGCACGTTCCGAGCTCGCATAGCAAGGCGGCCCCCACCCCAGTCCCAGCCAAATGGCTAAATCCGTGCCCCGCGTACATAATTACGCATTGAAAATACCATGGGCACAGGTGGGGAGGGGGCACGACTGCGGCATGCCCCAAGACGCGGCTCAACCGCACTAGGGGCTTCCCGCCTTATTATTTTTCTCTCTTTCAGGACTTTACTCTCTGGAAACACCGTCCAGCAGTATGATTGCCAGACACATGATGCAGCAACCAAGGAGGCAGAAAGCTACGTTGCACCACAGAACTCCCAGGTGGATTACGATAACGAGTGAAATACTTGCTTTAATACCATTCCTCAGCTTGCCCTTGGAGGGGACATGTCAAATAGTCCTACTTTCTGCTTATCGCACTACTTCTATCATTCTGCTTTAACGCACCTTTTTGAAAAAACAATGCATAGCACTAAGACTATTATTGCATTCTTCTTTTATATATATATATATATATGTTCATTCATGACATCTAGCACCCATACACTCTGGGACGGCCAATACGCCAGGGGCTTAAACGTACCCCATAATACGGCATTAGAAGTCCGAACACTTTCGACAGTGCGGCACCCCGAACTTATAGCATTATATGCATCAACTCCGAATCATGTCTTGGGTCAATAGTTGGGTTTGCCCGGCTCCCATGTTTTGGTACCTTACGTTCCGCTATATCGGCTAAGGTAGCACTGGGAGAACTACTGCAATTGTGCCCCGGTTCTGCTGGGCTAAGCACCTCAGTAGAGAAAGCTAAAACTGACTTTCATGATAAGGCAAGAGACTGGTCGCTGTTCGAGAGGTTTCGAGTCCCTAAAGACTTATGCCGCTTACAGCGAGGAGTCGGCTCTGTCCGGCTTAAGGCGTGTATAGCGCCCCGAATTCGGCCTTCCGAATACTAGGGGCTTCGCCAAAATTTAAAATTATAGAATTCTATGGCTAAGTGAGAGTGATGAAGCATTATAGTCCGATTGCCTTGTTCGTTGTGCTGAGCACCTCCCTCGAAGGACCCAAAAATGGGAACAAGAGTGCTCAGGTTTATCCCGAACACCCCAGCACTTGTGGCATGGGGGCAGAAGCCGACGACTAGCCATCTCTCAGATTTGATAAACAGCCGAATAGAAGGTAATATTTTAAATTCGAACAACCGTTGCATAGCGCATATGAACAAGTTTTCATCATACAGGGTCACTCGAGAAAGTTCATTCAAATATTATATCTTTCGCACACTCGTCCACTACAAGACGGTCACCCTTCACGACACCCTCATAATACATCTCAGGGTGGCGATGCTCCTTGCCCTGCGGTGGCCCCTCCTTCACCAGCTTCACGGCGTCCATCTTGGCCCAGTGCACCTTCGCACGGGCGAAAGCCCTGCGTGCACCTTTGATGCAAACGGACCGCTTGATGACTTCCAGCCGTGGGCAGGCATCCACAAGCCGCCTCACCAGGCCGAAGTAGCTATTGGGAAGGGCATTGCCAGGCCACATCCGGACTACAAAGCCCTTCATGGCCTGTTCGGCCGCCTTGTGCAGCTCGACCAGTTGCTTCAGCTGGTCGCTCATAGGCATCGGGTGTTCGGGCCCAGTATACTGAGACTAGAACAGCTTCTCCGTTGAGCTTCCCTCCTCGGCCTGGTAAAACCTTGCGGCATCCGACAAGCTGCGGGGCAAATCTGCGTTGCTCCTGGAGAGCTCCGGATTCGGGTAAGTAACAAGTAATTTACTTTCACATGCTTGCTTTGCATATTGAATGCCTTACCCGCTGCTATCTTCCTCATCGCATCGATCTCCTGGAGGGCCTTTTGGGCTTCAGCCTTGGCATTCTTTGCGCTCTCAAGGGCTGCAGCAAGCTCAGACTCTCGCGTCTTTGAGTCAAGCTCCAACGCCTCGTGCTTCGTCATGAGAGCTTGGAGCTCTTGCTGCACCTCGCCCACCCGAGCCTCTTACTTTTCCCGCTTGGTGCGCTCCCGGGCCGCTTTGTTTTCGGCCTCGGACATCGCTTGCTTCAGGGTCACCACTTCGGTCGTGGCCCCTGGCAAAATCATGATGATCCTGTCATTTTGCAATCGCATCTTATATATATATACTAGGACAATGCCCGTGCGTTGCTACGGAAAAAATATATATTATTTTCATATCCTTAGCTCAAAGCAATCATATGTGCATGGATCATATAGTCAAGTGATATTATCAAGATTTTTCATAACTAAAAAGTTCGTTGATCTTAATCCACTTTTTATTAAAGGATCATACATGCAGCCCTGCTTCCCTACGGAGCCTACATTCCTTATAATATTATTGCCATTCCCGAAAAAGGATGACAGTGCAAGACTGCAGGTCAAGTAAATTTTTATCTAATTTTCATTTGTAAATGCAGGCCAAGTAATTTAACTAATTTTCCATTGGAAGATTAAAACATGCATGACAACAAGCTTATGGAGTACATGATTGAAACATCCTCAACTTGTGCATGGGTCTTTGCTTCATACATTGCAGTGTTGTCCGAAAGTGTATGATAAGTAATGACACATATGGTTTATTTAAATATCACAAGGACCCAGGATGGTATAAACATGCACATACCCTTTTTCTCAAACACACCAAAGTGTTGTATTTTGTATTAGAAGATAAGCAGGTAGATGGAGTGAGCCCCGCTGCCTAAGTCTTTTTTGTGCAGCCAAGCCGGCTTCTTCAAACATACCCTAATACATTTGCATGTGCATTGCAATGGACGAAAAGAAATCAAAACCCACTTTCATGTGCCAATACGCCCCACTTATATCCAACTCCGATAAACGTCGACATAAGATTGCGCATGTGTTACGGGTTGCATTATCTTTTTTTTTGGATCATGCAATGTTGATGTGAAGGGGCCACCCAATGTCCTTTATTAGCACATATTCAAGCTGTGCACTATCATCAGATGGAAGAATAGTGATGCATGAAATAGTCTTCTAAGGAGAAACATACAGTGTAATTCATTTAAAGATTTTTTATAAAATTATCAAAAGATTTGAATACTAATGTTTTTTATTAAGTAGGATTTTCATATTTTTATTGAAGGTTGTTTAATCTGTAAGATTTAATATCAGCTGGTTGGTTGCTTTGAGCCGACACGTACACCATCCACATCCAGAACTCCACCTCCAAACTTGTCCATTTGTCTCCACCTCCACCGCTCTCTTTGCTGTCAAAAGCAAAAAAAACAAGCTCCACCGCTCCTCTCTTCTGTACTATCGCTCCATTTATCTCTCGTCCCTATCTGCATCTCTTTCCTCACCGATATAGAACAGGGCCGAGCGCCCGGCGACACAGGCCGATTCCCCGAGCACGCCGCCACCAAGCACCCCATCTCCACGCACCTCCCCTCGGCGCCGCTTGGTGGCTGATCCGTGGTAGTGGCGGTGGGGCCTCTCCTCGTCTCGCGGCCGGCCCATTGCGTGCGACCCCCCTCGCAGCTGTCAGCTCGACGCTCCGGCGGTGCATCTCTCGATGGCAGAGTGCCCCCTTGTGGCAGATCTGGAGCGGTTGTTCCACTTGCCTCCTGTGACTTCCCGCAGCGCCTTTCCCCTACTCCCCCTCTGCCGCCACCAACAGTCCCGGTGCAGCGCGTCCTCGATCTGCAGCATCCGGCTCCACCCACCCGTCATCCTCCTCTACCTCTGTCCCGACCTCCCGGTTACAGCGGGTTAGCCCGGCCATTCCCGCCTCTTCTTTGACTGGTTGTGATGTTCGGCTTAGCCCGGCCATGTCCGCCTCTTCTTCAACTGGTTGTGATGTTTGATTCAGCCCCGCCATGCCTACATATTCTTTAGCTGGCTGTGATTTCGTTGTGGCCACAATCGAGTTCTAATCTGTCATTAGAGTATAATGCTTCCCCTTCGTCCCATGCTTTCTCCACCACGGGATGGCGCCGCCGCACATGTGGGCGAGCCAACCTCTGCTGGCCAGCTTCCCCTCCATCCTCTGCTCTCTACGCCATGGGATGGCACTGCTGGCTGCCACCGCGGCCGCCATGGCACCAAGAATGAGTTATTTCTGCAGCTGAAGGACATGGTGATTGATAACCAGATCGTGGGAAATTAGGAAAAGAGGGGAGATGAATGGATTACCTGGTGGTCAAGTCCTCATTCGTACGCCACCCGTGTCCTGGTTGTTGTCGCCCGACCGGCTGGCTTCGGATCCCTTCGTCTCCTGTGCCCGTGCGCCGTCGCCCGGCTCTGGCGAGCTCCTGCCTAGGACGCCGCACCTCCCCTCCTTTCTTCCTTCTCTCCCTCACCTCCATTCTTCTGTCCAGGAGTCGCGGATGCCATGGATCCATCCGGGAAGCCACGCTCCGGCCTTCCTAGCCTCGCCGCCCGCCTCCGAATCGGTGTCCCAAGCCCCTGCTGCGCACGGATCCGGTCATGCAAGCTCCAGCCGCCGGCGTCATTCCGGATTGAGCAGCCGCTGCCCCCAGCCGCTCGTTATGCACAGGTCTTTTTTGCAAAGTTATCTCTCAGAGCCACCTAAAAGAAGATCACGGGTTGAATGCACCAAAATACAGGGTTCTTTTTGTAAAAATGAAACATTTTTCCAGAGTACCACTTAAATAGAGACCGTGGGTTGATTTCAAAGAAAAAGAGGGACTTTTTCGAAAAAGGCCAACGATGTACGACCAGAAGCAGTAATCGCTTTATTATTAGGGAAAGATATATATATATATATATATATATATATATATATTGATAGACTGGGTATTACTTAACTTTGTTTTCCTCCTTGAGCTGCCTCTTAGCAAGGCCGAGCTCTTTCTCGGACACCTCGAGGTCCTGCTTCAGTGCGGCGACCTCCGCAGTCAGTGCGGCAGAGGCCAGCAGCGAAGCCTGCATACGCATACAGACATACTAGTATTAAACTCCTGCAGATATTTTCGATCCTCTATTCGGCTTTTCTTTATGAACACCAAACAGAGCATCAGGGGCTACTGTCTATACGGTAATATTTTTCCTATATTTTAAATACTTACCTCAAAGCCTGTTAGAAGGTTAGCACAAGCTTCAGTCAGTCCGCTCTTGGCGGACTGAACCTTCTTGATCACCGCACTCATAATAGTGCGGCGCTCTTCGTCGATGGAAGCGTCGCGAAGCGCTCCCAGCAGGTTGTCCGGTGCCTCTGGATGGACAGAGGTCACCGGTACGGGCGTCTTGCCCCTTTTGGAAGGAGGCCGCCTGCCCGAGTCCAGAACCACTGGAGGTTCCAGCGCAGTGTTCGGCTGAGGGCCGAACTTGGAGCCCTCAGGAGCTTTACTCCCTTTGCTCCCGCAGTTCGGAAGGTCGCCTTGAGGCGCCTCCGGGACTGTCTCCCCTCAACCCGACGCCTCTTGAGACAATACCTCGGCATTGTCCGTAGGGCAAGGGGAGGAGGCGGTCCGAAGTGGATCGCTATCCATATCCGACGAGTCCAAGGAGCCGTCCGATGAGGATACGTCGATACGGGCTCGGGGCGGTCTGCATAATCATATTCGGCGTTAGGAGAAGCAGTGCGGCAAAGGTATGCTAGGAGTAACTCTGGTATCTGAATACTTACGACTTCGCCAGGGGCTTGGCCCTGAGCAGCCACTCGTCTTCGCCTTCGGCGGCGGTGGTGGAGCAGTCCGAAAGGAGAGTCCTTCCCTTCTTGGACCCTTCGGCCCCCCGGTTGGGGCGGCCTTCCTTTTCTTGTCTCCCCCGACTGGAGGGGGAGCATCTTCATCTTCCTCCTCGTCTTCATGGGAGGAGTGTGTCGTGGAGTCATCGGACGATGAGTCCGATACCACCTGGCGCCGGGAACTCTTTCGGGTTCCCTTGGCCTTCTTCTTGGTCTTCTTCGGCACCTTGTAAGGAGCCGGAGTCAGCATCTCCATCAGGAGAGCGTCCGCAGTGTCTTCGGGCAGAGGGGCTGGATAGTCGATCTGCCCCGATGCCTCCACCCAGTCCTGTCAAAGGCAGGGGAGCTCAGATCCCGCACGTGGTTAAGCTATGGGAAGTAAATATCCTACTAGGTGTACGGAACTTACCGAATTCGCAGGGCGCTTCGCGCTTAGCCCACGGTCCTCGGTGAGAGAGGGAGGGACCTCGGCACCCTTGAATAGCACCCTCCAGACGTCTTTGTGCATCGTGTCGAAGAGCTCGCTTAGAGTCTGGTGCTGGGCCGGGTCAAACTCCCACAAGTTGAAATCCCGTTGTTGACACGGGAGGATCCGGCAGAAGAGCATGACCTGGACTATGTTGACAAGCTTAAGCTTCTTGCTTGTCATATTCCGGATACATTTCTGGAGTCCGTCCAGCTCCACCGATGAACCCCAGGACATGCCCTTCTCTTTCCAGGAGGTGAGCCACGTGGGGATTCCAGATCGAAACTCGGGGGCCGCCACCCAGTTGGTGTCGCGCGGCTCGGTGATGTAGAACCACGCCGATTGCCACCCCTTTATGGTCTCCATGAAGGAGCCTTCGAGCCATATAACATTGGGCATCTTTCCCACCATGGCTCTGCCGCATTCCGCTTGTTGGCCGCCCACCACCTTCGGCTTGATATTGAAGGTCTTCAGCCACAGACCGAAGTGGGGCCGGATGCGGAGGAAAGCCTCGCACACGACGATGAACGCCGAGATGTTGAGGATGAAATTCGGGGCCAGATCATGAAAGTCCAGCCTGTAGTAGAACATAAGGCCGCGGACGAATGGATGGAGGGGAAACTCCAGTCCACGGAGGAAGTGATGGAGGAAAACTACCCTCTCGTGAGGTTCCGGGGTAGGGACGATCTACCCCGCAGCGGGCAGCCGATGCGCGATATCCGCGGCTAAGTATCTGGCTCTGCGTAACTTTTTGATGTGTCCCTCCGTAACGGAGGAAGCCATCCACTTGCCTCCCGCTCCGGACATGTTTGGAGAAGGTTGAGGAGAAGGATGAGGACTTGGGCGTTGGAGCTCGAGTGCGCGAGAATGGATGAGCAAGGGGGAAGAAGGCGTGGGTAGAAGAAAGTTAAACCTCATCCCTTTATAAGGGCGGACGAAACTATGTGTCCCCACTAGCCTGGTAAAACTCGCTTATCCCCCAAGCGCCGCAATTGATGGCACGGTTGGGTTACCCACGCCCGTATTGATGAGAATCCCGTAATAAGGGGAACACGATCTCTGCTTTGACAAGACGTGTCAAGAAACCGCCTCGCGTTATGTGCGGGGCTGGTTAAAGAGAGACGGTTTGAATAATTACCGGGCCATGGCATGATGTCGTACAGCCAAAACGTGTCAGCAGATTAGATTTGTGGAAATATTATTCTCTCTACGATGGTATGTGGAACTTATTTTGCAGGGTCGGACACTATCCTTGTATTCAAACTCTTCTATGGTGTATTCGGAGGAGGAACCCGCCTTGCAATGCCGAAGACAACACTGCGCGCCGGACTCATCGTCATTGAAGCCTGGTTCAGGGGCTACTGAGGGAGTCCTGGATTAGGGGGTCTCCGAACAGCCGGACTATATCCTTTGGCCGGACTGTTGAACTATGAAGATACAAGATTGAACACTTCGTTCCGTGTCCGGATGGGACTCTACTTGGCGTGGAAGGCAAGCTAGGCAATACGGATATGTATATCTCCTCCTTTGTAACCGACCTTGTGTAACCCTAGCCCCCTCCGGTGTCTATATAAACCGAAGGGTTTTAGTCCGTAGGACAACATACAATCATACCATAGGCTAGCTTTTAGGGTTTAGCCTCTCCGATCTCGTGGTAGATCAACTCTTGTACTACTCATATCATCAAGAATAAATCAAGCAGGACGTAGGGTTTTATCTCCATCAAGAGGGCCCAAACCTGGGTAAAACATCGTGTCCCCTGCCTCCTGTTACCATCCGCCTTAGACGCACAGTTCAGGACCCCCTACCCGAGATCCGCCGGTTTTGACACCAACAATGTGTTTGGTAAGCAAACCTAACTAGATCGGTAGATCAATTGTTGTTTGTTGGAGGAAGGGAGAGACATAACTAATGAGGTAGATTGATCGACGCGTGGGGAATAACGAGTTATAAGGACCTAGCTAGCTATATGTATAGCGGGAGATCGGTTGGTGTACGTCCATTTGTTAGAGGCAAATAAGGCCCGGCGAGACGGATAGACAGGGAGAATGGAGCTAGGAGGTGGTGCGAGAGGCCCAACTACTAGCTAGATAGGAGGAAGAGTGTGCGGTTGTGAGATCGATGAAAAGAGGGGCGAGAGTTTACACGTGTGTGGGACCGTATGAGAGACACGAGGCAAGGACACATAAAGGAGGAGATTGAAGTGCGTGTGTATGTTATAGGCAGACATCACTGGAGAGGTTTATCGATCGGTGTGTGTCGGAAAGGAGTTGTGGAAACTGTGGGAGAACGACCTAAAAAAATGAATGTGCGCGATGGATAGAATGCTGAGGGAGGGGGAGGGCGAAGGGGCGTGTGCATGCACGAGAGAAAGTTAGTGGTACCTACAAAGGTTAGAGGATTGTGTGGGTGTAAGAGACTAACAAAGATCATAATTTGATATGAAAGTGGATTCATATATTTGAATAGGAGATCATAGTGTTTTAAACATATGCATGCATGAATATAGCGGTGATACGCGTGTTGTGGTTTTGCACATGTTATACCATAATGTGATAATGCATGGCGTTTGCAACTCACAACTAAATGTCGAACAATCTAAACCATACTGTACATCGAATGATCTCACATTTTATTTGAATTTGTGATAATGTGTGTCATTTGCATCTTACAACTAAATATCAAACAATCTAAACAATACTATATATCGACCATTCTCACATTTTATTTGAATTTATGGTAATGTGTGGTGTTTGCAACTCACATCTAAATACTTGTAGGCGTAGGGGGCGGGGCACCATACATAATGTGATAAACACATTACACATATGAGACATGGTTTAGATTATGAAGATCTAGCTAGAGCTTGAAATGTACTATGATTTGAAATCAATATAAAGTGAATTCAAAAAATTGAGTTTGACTTCATATAGTACACATAGTTCATATGTAACTCGAGACTAATCATGTGGTGTGCTGTGAAGATAATACACAAACGATGGTTTAACTTGACAATAATGATGATTGTAGATCTTATTAAAACAGAAAAATGAATTCAAATGCTTTGACTTCACAACAATCATTATTGTAGATCTTATTCAAATAGAGAAACGAATTCAAATTTAGTTCGTATTGAAGCGGTAGTATATACGTTTGGAATGCACTAAAACGTTCATTTGAGTAGTAGGTTGCATGCATTATACACGTAGCAAAATATTTTAATTGAACATAACATGAATTCAAAGTTTTGAATGACATTTGTAGTGTTAATTGATTTGGTACAGTACACATTAGGCTTGTCCGAAAATTTCAATCCGCGCCTTGTTAGACCGAAATATTTAAGATATATCTTCGTCTCGTTGTGCTCCGACAACACCCTCCATCTCAACCCGCGCCTTACTATTCCAAAATTACAACGCGCACGAAAACTCCCACCTCCTGTGAAATGCTGACACACGAAATACCCATGATACCCCTAAACCGAAAGAACCACCTCAAATCGGTGGGGGTACTTTCGTAACTTACCCCATATTTCGGACAAGCGCGTCCCTAAGCCATGGTTCCCCACTCCCATCCCATCCGTCCACACATTCGTACACCGAGGCCGGGAAAACCCGCGAAGCACCACACCCTCCTCCGTCCGCCACCCAGCTGGAGCCTCTTCCCCGACGACGTCGTACACAACAACACCTCGACGTCCCTCATCCACCATACCGGATGAGGATCCGTCGTTGATCTGGTCGTCTTGCCGGTTCAGCCACCCCGTCCTCCACCTCCAAGGAGCTGCCCCGATGTTCCCCCCGTATTTCACGCCACCTCCATTCCCACACCGCCGTCTTCACCTGCACCACCGGAAGAGCATCATCATCATCGTTTCCTCGGATGAAGTTGCGGCCTAATCGGCGCCACCAAAGAGGTTGTACACTAATTGCCGCATTTTCTTCTTGATTCGACCTCACGGTGCTGTAGGCGCTCGGTCCTGAGCTGACACACCGTGGCTCCATCCACAGCGGCGTCGCCGGCCACTTCCTCCACGGCGTCACTCCCTCGGCAGTGACGTCCACATCAGTAGGAGCTGCTGCTGCTTTAGCTCTCGCTCGCGCTGCTGCTCTGCTCTTGCTCTCAGTCCCCTGCCTTGTCTGCTCTTGCTCTTGCTCTTACTCGCGTTGCTGCTCTCGCTCTTGCTTGCGATGCTGCTCCGATTTAGCTACACTTCAGTGGACTGAATCGATTTTTGGGTCAGTCGATTTTCAGGGGGTGGGGGGCTTGCCGGAGTTAAGGAAGAACCAGCCGCAGCGGGGAGGGCGGCTCACCGGAGAGGTACCTCACTATCTATCTTAGGGTTCAGGGTGGGGGCGGTGGTCACCGTCGGTGGTGGGGCGGTGGCGTGGGGATCGCCAGAGAAAAAGCTCGACACGGGGGGACCTAGAGGGATGCCGGAGCGGCGGCAGACCAGCAGTGGGGAGTGTTTTCGGGGCGGGCGGGGCGGCGCACCGCCTGCCGTGGGCGGCGGGGGGCGGCTATTTGGTCGGTGGTGGCTGGCGGCTCCGAGGGGTGGAGGTTGAAGATGAACTGCAGGCCCTTGATTTTGTATCCAACGGCTGCAAAATCGACTGACCAGAGATGAAAAAGTTCGTCGACTAGCGTGTAGCCTCACCTCTAGTGCGTTCAGTTTCGATAGTAAAATTCAGTTTCGACAGCAAAATTCAGTTTCGACAGTTAAGTTCAGTTTTGACAGTTAAATTTAGTTTCGACGGTTAAGTTCAGAGATGAGCGGCTGATGTATTTTACATCTAGCACTTTGTGGTTATGTATTTTACGTCATCTATTGGAGATTCTATTAGAATTCCACTCAAGTTAACGTTGTCTCTCTTGTCCTGCTTCAGCCTCGGCGTCGTACAACTCACCGGAGCTGCTTCAACGATGAAACCCTCCATTACAGCGGAGCAGTACCTCGGGCTCCACCTCCAGACGCCTAAGATCTTCTTGCGCTCCTCCAACAGCCAAGTCAGCCGGAGCATCCTCACCGGCCAACCCAATCACGCTGAGATCGACATGGCTAACCAAAAAGGTTGTACACTTGTTGCATCTCTTTTTTACTCTACATGTTATATGTATTGTCCACTGAGCACACGGAGTAACGGGAAATACGATTATTTTATCCTACTATATGACAAGCAGTGAGGTACCAGGCAACTTAGCTATCCGTGATGGACTCTCTTGAATGCCATCATTATTTATCTCTGCGCATTTGAGTTGTGCATTTGTCGATGGCCCTGGGAGCTGAGCTAGTAGGGCAGTGGCCTGGGTCCAAAGTAATAGAAGTAGCACAAAAACATTTAGTGTAGGCTTTTCCTTGTTCAAGCCCGCCTACTAGAATCGTCAGTGCTTGAAAGGAAAAGTGAATGAAAAACATAGGAATTGGAAAGTTTCTTATGGTACTACTTTTCATGAATTTGGTCCAAAGGAATGGAGCAAAGGAAAACTGTAGATTTGTTCCTTTAGTGTCTCCTTGAAAGAAAAACCGTAGGAATTTTAATTTCCACTTGTCCTCCTTTTCAAATTCCTATTCATGAAGCACAAGACTAAGAGATAGTAGCATAATAGCATTATAACCGTACATTTTCTTATGGTTTGACTTAATCTCTCCATGCTTCTTTGCATCCTGTGTTCTTCCAATTCTTGTGAACCAAACACCCAGATTGGCAGAAATCCTGTGTTTTTAAATTCTCTGTTTTGCACGTGCATTCCTATCCTATTCTTGTCTATTTCCTATCCCTGCATTGTTAGAATCCTCAAATTCAAACAAGCCCTTACACAATTACTTCTGTTACAGATATGTGTCAAAGAAAACCTTGTGTGGTTTGTCCTGCTCCTGCGGTGCTGTGTTCCACCCCAACTCAGCTGCTCCAACGACGGAAGGGTTCACCACAGCAGGGATCCGCTCTCCAGACTGTCTTTCGCCGCCTCAGATCTTCTTCCCCACCGCCGGCAGCCACGACAACTGCATTACCATCATCAACTGAGCAGATGACCTTGAGGACTACACGGGTCCGCAAGAGAGGTCGCACTCTTCCGTGTCTGCTTACGTTATGCATCGCTTAATATGATGACATGCTACTTTATCATCGTGTTCATTAGACTCTGAGTCAGGTCCAAACTTATGCTGAAACTTGAGTTTTTAAATGGTTGTGGGGTACATATTGGGGCAACAATCAGTACTATCTGTCTACTATCTGGTTAATCTCGGGTGTCTACTATGAGTTTCATGTTGGGTGCAAACAAACATTAAAGGAGCAATTATCTGTATTTTTTAGTTAAAGCTATTATCTGCCTGCTATCATTGGTTTTGGGTCTATCCACAGTTTGCAACCATCACTCTAGATTTGTGCATGCACTCCTTACATAATCTCACTATGTTTTATTCCTATGCATGTCAGTTATTGTACACAATGGAACTGAACATGTAGAGCAAAAGAGATGAGCCTTGCGTGGCAATAAAATTTCATGCAGACGTCGCTCCATGGTGGGCACAAAGGCAGCCCCCCTCCACCCATTTCGGATTGTAATCAAGAGGAAGATAACTGTTCTGAGGGGGATTCAAAAGCAGAAGACCACTCCTATTTACCCCATGAGGTCTTCGCTCTAACTTGGCATGCTGATGTTGGTAATATCATGCATATGGTGCCTTGCATTGCTTGTTGTATACATCAAAGATGTCATCTGCTTAGTTTAGACATGCTTTGTGTCAATGCCATTTGTTTAGTTTCTTTATCGTATATGTGAATCATGCAATGCCATCTTGTTTAGCCAGGCATCATATATGTGAATTTTGCAATGCCACCCTGGTTAGCCAGTCATCTTATATGTGAATTATATCATGACATCATTTTTTATTACGTGTTAAATTTTTCAACAATTTTAGTACATTCAATTACTCTTCCTGTGCATCAGCCATTCGACACGGTCATGGAAAAATCTGGAGTGGAAATAAGGTCTTCAGAGCAGACAATGCTATCTGACGAAGCGCATGTCTTGCTGGTTACAGATAGCTCCTCAGAGGAGGATTCAGAGACAGATGACCAGTCCTATTCCCCCCCCCCCCGAGGTGCATGCTCTAACCTGGCAGGGTTATGTTGCTCATATCGTGCGTATGATATGTTGCATTGCTATGTCATCTGCTTAGTTTAGACATGCTTTGTGTGAATGCCACCTGTTTAGTGTCTAATTACCATATATGTGAATTATGCAATGTCATCTTATTGCAAGAAATTATATATGTGAATTATGCAATGCTATCTTGTTGCAAGGCATTATATATGTGAATTATGCAATGCCATGCTGTTTAGCCAAGTGTCATATATGTGAATTATATCATGCCGTCCTTTTTTCGTATTTCTCATTGCTTTTGTCGACACTGTTTGTATATTCAACTACTCTTCCTGTGCATCAGCCATTTGAATTGGTGATGGAGAAATCTGGAGTGAAAACAAGGTCTTCAGAGCAGACAATGCTACCTGCTGAAGCAGATATCTTGCTGGTTACAAATAGCTCTTCAGAGGAGGATTCAGAGGCAGATGACTAGTCCTATTATCCCCCTGAGGTGTATGCTCAAACTTGGTTGGGTTATATTACTCATATCATGCATATGTTGTATTGCAATGCTTAGTTTTTACATCATATACACGATATTGAATGCCATCTCCTTAGTAGACACATCATATATGCGATTGCCCTCTGCTCACTTCCTTAGTATATAAATCATATATTTGAATTATATCATGCCATGATGTTTACATAGACAGCATGTATCTGAATTATGGCATGCCAACCCATTTTCTAAAGACATAATATAGTTATATCATCTCATCATGTTTACATAGTCATCATATTTTGAATTATGACATTCTATCCGTGAATTATATCATGGCATCATGTTTCCATCAACGACATGTTTGTGATTTATGGCATGCCAACCACTTTAATAGAAACATCGTATAGTTATATCATGTCATCCTGTTTACATAGTCATCATATTTTAAAGTATGTCATTCTATCCTGTTTAGTTAGCCATCATAAATGTGAAATTGTGTCATGCTATCTTGTTTAATTAGCCATCATATATGTGAAATTATGTCCTGCTATTCTGTTTGGTTAGACCACATAAATGTGAATTATTTCATGCCCTGTTTTCTTCCCTACTATCCATTGCACCTGTCTATCTTACAATGTATGTACATTCAATTACTTTTCTTGTTTATCAGCCATTTCAATTGGAGGGGGTGATGGCAGTATCTTTGGGAGTAAAACACGGTCTTCAGAAAAGATCGTGCTACCTGTCAATGGAGATAGAACCACGGTTGTACTTGCCTAAGAACCAGCCCCACCACACATAACCCAGACTCACGCAGATTGTACCCCTACCCAGTTGGACAGAGAACCAGCTACACCCCTTCTAACCCCAACCCCAGCAGATAGTAACCCAGTTCCCGTTGACACAGCATCGTCTCCACCACAGAGCACCCAAACACGAGCAGTTAGTAAGGCAACTACAGTGCCCAAAGCACGAGGACCACCACTCCGAACCCCAAGTCAATGCTTAAAGCAGAAGAAGAATTGTTCTTAGTTCAGGTTCCGTAGCTATGGTTCATACTACTTTGCTCTTGCATCATTGTATTTACTCATACCAACTCCAATGGCGCAACAGGTATGTTTTAAACCTGTTTCTTTAACGTGTTTGTTGTGGTAAGTTGCTCTATGTTGACTTCAGTTTCAATTGAATAAACAGTTACGTTTTCATGCCATGCACATTACAAGTGTTTTATTGCTATGTAGTTTCC
This sequence comes from Triticum urartu, assembly GCF_003073215.2. Taxonomy (NCBI): domain Eukaryota; kingdom Viridiplantae; phylum Streptophyta; class Magnoliopsida; order Poales; family Poaceae; genus Triticum; species Triticum urartu. The sequence continues at coordinate 425,494,932 of NC_053027.1, forward strand.
CACACTTATATTATGTCTATGCTGCTTTATCTTAAATAGATATGATTCGAACTATATCTATCTTGATTTGGCAACATAAACTAGAATGATATAGACCATACAGTGACCATACTACATAGATATATGTTTGTTTCATGTTGTTATCCTGTCCACCTTACTACTGAACTGGTTTACCAAAATGAGTTTCATATACTACATTGTAAACTTGTGATGTGTTTGTTTGTTTCTCTTTTAGAACGCGGATAAAATATTGGAGAAGAGTACCTCGTTATGCAATGGTAAAGGAAGAAATGCATATAAAGTTCAAGATAGTGAGACATCCCTGTTGGTCTCCAAGAAAGCTAATAAAAACTATATTGAAGACACAGAGACAACCCCAAAGTCCTGTCTTGATGTAGTGTTCGAGTTACTGGCTACTACTGCTGGCACCAGCTCCTCGAACTCGCTGCCTGAATCAGTTCGGCTTCTTGAGTCTCAACTTCAAGTTGAAAGACATCGATCAGATGTTATGCGAAAGGAAGCCGAAGGACTGAGGAAGTCCCTGCAGAATTCAGATGCATACTTTCTGGTGCAACAGCAAGTGCTGGAGGATTTAAGCGCCAAACAAGAGAAAGTTAATAAGCTTGCTAAGCATCTTGCCAGCATTATGGGTACCCAGGATATTGTTTCTTGAGCTCTTCTGAAGTGGTTTCGGTTCTGGACTTGTTTTGGTGCGGCGTTTATATGCTGCTCTGTTCCCTATATTTGCACTGGTGGCGAACTTTGGTGCCCAGTGGATGTAATATGTGTAATAGCCGTGATAGCCTAGCGTAAGTTGCTTGCTAATTTATTTCCTTATTGTCTTGTTTATTTGTTTTCTTGTAGTTAGTGCAGTTCTTTTTCTGCGGCTTGCTAGTGGCTGCAATAACCTATTTTTTTAAAACTAGGCCACAATAACCCTGGGCTACATATTTACTGTAGTTAACATGGGGCTCCTACGGGCCGTAGAAACAATGGGCCTTCTACGGGGCGTAGAAACAATGGGCCTTCTACGGGGCGTAGAAACAATGGGCCTTATACGGGACGTAGACACAATGAGCCTTCTACGGGCCATATCATCAATGGGCCTTCTCCGGGCCGTATAATCGATTGGCCAAACATGGGCCAACAACAGACCACATTATGGCCTTAAATGGGCTAGAGTTGAAATCGTCCGTTCATGGGCCGACCCTAACGGGCCGTCGTTAATCGGCCGTATTTGACGACGCTATGAAAATGGCCCGGCGTATTAACGGGCCACAAACGGGCCGACTGTAACCATGGGCTGAATTTGGCCCACAAGCAAAAAAAGACAATAACGGGCCGTAAGTAAACGAATACTGGAAATGAGCCCAAGAATAAATGGGCCCTGAGAAGGCTGAAAGATAACATGGGTTGGAAATGGCCCAACGGAATAATGGGCCGTTAATGGGTATAAAGTGATACACTATTCATTACGGGCCAGTTTCACCACGTGTCATTAATGGGCCAAGGGTTACTAAGGGCCTCATATGGGCCGAAAGACGTTATGGGCCATACATGGGCTGGAAGTTAAAACGTGATGGAATTATATTGGACGGCCCAGATGACGCTACTGGGCCTAATTCGAATAGGCCGTAAACGGGCCCTGGGTTAGCGGGTTGTAAATGGGCTATATGCGAACATGCCGTTAACAGGCTTGCCGTGGGCTGGCCCGCCACCTTTTGACCAAGTCAAACGGGTCAACCTTTTCACAGGAATGGGCCTCTGTTGGGCCATGCCACGTGTCGACGTATCATAGGCGCTTTGGGTCCAATGAGTGGATGACATCTGTCCCAACGGTGAGCCGACACGTGTTTCCTCCAGCCAATGATGATTTTACACGTGGAAAATCCCCATTGGTCAGGGCTGTTAATGGGTTATCGGATCCAAAACCGGACCCAATAGCTTAACGACGTTCCATTACGGTGGATGCCATGTGTCGGTCACCCTTGACGAAAGCACTTATGTGACGCGCGATTTATCATCATGGAAGTGGACACTTCCGTGATGATAATTTTGGTAATTTCATGGAACACTTCTACGACAGCACAGGTATGACTATCTTGATTCTGTCATAAATTTGTCATGGATGTACATGCATGATAGAAAACATGACCTACTGTGACAAACACGTATCATCACGGAAGTGTATTTTTTTGTAGTGAAGCCAGGGGCCTCGAAGGCTCGAATACAAATGCTCGAAGACACAAGAATCAGCGGAAGCAATAATATCTTAGTACAGACATAAGTTAAACAAGTTTGCCTTAAGAAGGCTAGCACAAAAGTTGCAATGATCGAAAAGGCAAGGCCTCCTGCCTAGGACCTCCTAACTATTCCTCAAAGTCAAACTCCACGTAGAATCATCCTCGGGATCCTCTGGCTCCTGCACTCCATCATATGATCGCAATAACTAGGAAAAGGGGAAAAAGAAGTAGCAAAGCAACCGTGAGTACTCATCCAAAGTACTTGCAAGAAAGGATCTACACTACATATGCATTGGTATCAATGAAATGGGTAGTATCTGTGGACTGAACAGCAGAATGCCAGAATAAGAGGGGGGATAGTTGTTTTTCCTCCTTTTAGTTTAGCTTGATTACCCCTTGTAATCCCCCTTGTACTTGTTCTTGTCTTGCCTTTTAATAAAGTTTTGATATGCTATGGGGGTTTTTCCCTACAGTCCCCAGTCAAAAAAAGAGGGGGGATAGCTAGTCCTATCGAAGACTATGCTTCTGGCAGCCTCCATCTTAAAGCAATAGAAGAGAGTAGATGGTAAGTTAACCAAGTATCGTTGCATAGCATAATCCTACCCAGCGATCCTCTCCTCGTCAACCTGTTAGAGAGCGATCACTGGGTTGTATTTGGCACGTGAAAGGGTGTGTTTTATTAAGTATCCGGTTCTAGTTGTCATAAGGTCGAGGTACAACTCCGGGTCGTCCTTTTACCGAGGGACACGACTATTCGAATAGATAAACTTCCCTGCAGGGGTGCACCACATAACCCAACACGCTCGATCCCTCTGGCCAGACACACTTTCCTAGGTCATGCCCGACCTCGGAAGATCAACATGTCGCAGCCCTACCTAGGCTCAACAGAGAGGTCAGCACACCGGTTTAAATCCTAAGCCGCGGGGGTCTGGGCCCATCGCCCATTGCACACCTGCACGTTACGAGGGCGGCCGAAAGCAGACCTAGCCTCCCTAATACAAGAGTAGGCATTCCAGTCCAATTCGGCATGTGTTGCTTAGTCGCTGATGTCAAGAAGGCTTCGGCTGATACCACGATGTCAAGTGTCCATAATTGTTCCCGCGTAGTTGGTTAGTGCATATAGGCCAGTGGCCAGACTCAGATCAAATACCAAGATCACGTTAAGCGTGTTATTTAGAAGTAATCGCGAATGCCGACCAGGGGCCAGGCCCACCTCTCACCTAGGTGGTCTCAACCTGCCATGTCGCTCAGCCACAAAGTAACAATCGGGGGCCGTCAGGAACCTAGGCCCATGACTATCGGGATGGAACCACCTGTCCTTTCAGCCCCCACATCGAAATCACTTGTGGGTACTCTATGAGCCGACCCGACTTTAGTCACCACCATGTATAGTGTATAATAGTGTAATATGTATATACCCTTGATCACCTCCCGAAGTTACCACTGCCCGATACTATAGCATAGCAGACGGACAAGAATGTAGGGCCACTAATGAACTACTAGCATCCTATACTAAGCATTTAGGATTGCAGGTAAAGGTAACAACAGTAGTCGCAAAGGCAGGCTATGCATCAGAATAGGATTAATGAAAAGTAGTAACATGCTACACTACTCAAATGCAGGCAGTAGAGAGAAGGAATAGGCGATATCGGGTTGATCAAGGGGGGGGGCTTGCCTGGTTGCTCTGGCAAGGAGGGGTCATCAACAATGTAGTCGATCAGGGCACAAGCAGCGGCGTTCGTCTCGTAGTCTACTAGAGAGAAGAGGGGGAAGAAATAATGAATACAATGCAAACAGATGCATATCGATGCATGACATGACAAGTAACAGTGCTAGGTGTGCCCTGACGTAGTAGGAGGTGATATCGGCGAAGGGGGGCAACATCCGGGAAAGTATATCCCCGGTGTTTTGCGTTTTCGGATAGATGAACTAAAGGGGGAAAGTTGTGTGTTCTCTATGCTAGGGATGTGTGGAGGACGAACGGGCTATGTATCGGGATTCGTCTCGTCGTTCTGAGCAACTTTCATGTACAAAGTATTTTCATCCGAGTTACGGTTTATTTTCTATGATTTATCAAAGTTTTAAGCATTTTTTCAAATTTAATTAATTACTTAATTTGAACATTATCTAAAAGAGTGAAAGGTGACGTCAGCATGACGTCAGCAGGTCAAACCCAGCTGACCAGAGTCAAACCTGACATGTGGGTCTAGTAGGACCCACCTGTCATTGAGATAGAGGTGAAATAGGATTTGTTTTAAACTAATTAGGATTGATTAAGTGTGGGCCCCATAAGTCATTGATAGATTAGTGCTTTAACTAACTAATTAATTAATTAGAAGATTATATTTATTTTAAATGAAAAGCATAAAGGGGTGGGGCCCGCGTGTCATTGACTGGGCCAACTAATCAGGTTTAGTTAGTCAACTAATTGATTAGGTATATTAACTACAATTAATTAGACTAATTAATTTACTTAATTAATTAATTTTTTATTGTTTTTCTCTTTTTTCCTTTTTTAAATGTTCCAGGGGCTTGGGCTCAGCATGTCAGTGGCTTTGGGGGAGCCTAGCGGGCACGTGGGTGACGGGTTACGTGCGTGGTTGTGAGCGCCCGATTGGGTGCAGCGGGGCAAGCGGGCGAAGGGGCGGGCGCGCGGCCTGGCTCCGGTGGCTGGAGCAAGGCGATGCGATTAGCGGAGAGGGCCGCAGCGGCGGACGGCAGACGCAGCGGGAGCGGGGTGAGGCCGCGGACGATGACGACGGCCCTGGCGGACGCGGCCAGGCGCCGCAGGGCGGAGACGGCGGAGAGCGTAGGTAGCTGGGCGACGCGGGCGCGAGCAACGCACGGTCGGGCAGTGCGGGCGCACACGTGCAGTGGCTACGGCGACGAGCGCGGGGTGCGCGAGCGCGCGCATGCATCGCGGGCAGGCGGGGTCGCGCGAGGGAGACGAGAGGAAGCGGTGCTCACATCGAGTCGTAGGGCACGGGGCAGTGGGGCGGGGGAAGGAATACGGGGACGAAGGCGACGGGGTCGACGACGAGGTGGCGGTCCGGCGAGGTGGCGGTGCGGGCTCCAGGTGGCGAGGTCCAGCGGCGTCAGGGGCGATGGGCGACGTGGTCGGCGCGGCAAGGGGTGTCGTGGAGGAAGAGGGGACGGGGGTGCGAGGACGTGGGCGGGGGCCGGCGAGGCGGCTCCGGGCGACGGCCACGGGGTCAGCCACGATCCGATCTGGATCGACGGGAGAGGGAGAGACGAGGGAGTGGGGGGACTGGGTGCGGGTCGTGGGTTAGGGTTTCCCCTGGTGGGGATATGGAGGGGGGTTGGGCCGGCCGTTTGGTGGGCTGGCCGGCTGGGCCAGGTGGGCCGTC